>NC_072444.2:66090138-66395833 GCF_028878055.3 Symphalangus syndactylus
AACATCAAGACTCCCAGATGTTACTCCAACTTGCCTGTACCTCTAGACCTCTTGGAGCTTCACTCATCGCTAGTTTTCTGGTCCAGTGGAGCATTACATAACTTCTTCCCAACCTTTCCACAAACTCAGAACTGAGCTTAAAAGTGAAAAATAGATGTCATGGTAGTGCAAAGGAAAACACACACACACACACACACACACACATACACACCTGAACAAGGAAACCACACATACACACAGCTGAACAAGGAAACCACACACACACACACACACACACACCTGAACAACGAAACCACACACACATACATGTACTCACATACCTGAACAAGGAAACCACACACACACATACACACCTGAACAAGGAAACCACACATACACACAGCTGAACAAGGAAACCACACACACACATACACACATACCTGAACAAGACCCTCTCCCCAAAAGCAGCATAAACAATAATAGAGTAGTCCTGACCATAAAGAAACTCTTAAAAAATAAATGCTTTTTCCTTTATATAACGAATTATAAGGAAAAGAAAATAAGAAAGAGCATCTCCTAGTAAGTACCCCCAGGTGAACACTGGTTTTCTTCATGGTTTTGTTGTGGTTACGGCAAATACTTTTTGATCCTGTCATGTTATTCCAGATTCTAACTTCCCAGATAATTAACCGTTTGTCTCCTTTCTATCTTTCCCTTGATAACTCTATTTTTAAATATCAGTTATATCCAGGATTCTGAAAATGACAATATATTCACATCAGATTAAGAGGATGGGAGAGGAAGATGGATTTCAGTTAGGATATTATTTGTGCTCCTCAATTACTTTTCATAAAGGCTGTATGCATTTGATATTGTCCAATCTGTCTAATAAATGCTGCTAAATTACTGATTCAAGGCAAGGACATGAAGCCTGATTTTTGAGGATATCTGACTTTCTTGTATTAAGAAAGTCTATACAAGGAAATCTTATTTTATTATATTTTAAAATTGGAATAATAAATGTGATGCCAATAATCAAGAACACAATAACTTGCTTCTCTAGATATACATTAATAAATGCTTATCAATATTCCAAAAGCCATGGAAAATACAAAATAGCATAGTAAGTTCTCTTTTGTTTAAATTTTTCATATATACGATTCAAAAGTAAAATATTTTATTCAGGATGGTATTGTTTCTCCTTTTCCAATGAATAATCCATTGTAAACACAGAGACCTCCATCTAACACGGAGAATAGGAACCTGGATTAGAAAGAACTCTTCTTGCAAACAAAATATTTGTAATAACATAACTGTTAAAAAAGCAATCATGCCATTAAATTTAGATAAAATATTAAAGGGTTTTTTTTGGCAAATTACTGGATTACGGTAATAATTTCATTTTTGCTGTTTTAGGGCTAATACCACAATCCGATGAAATGGATTTTCAAATTATCCACAACAAGGAAGACTAATAAACGTGGACTTTGTGCAGATATCATATGGAAGATGGGCCAACATTCATGGTCATTTATTTTTCTTGCACTCTATGATAATCAAGGGCTGCAGAAAATCGAATTATTTTTCTGATTATTAAATGCCTCTTCAAGAGCTAAATACATTTTAAAATAATTTTTGTTAGAAACTTTTATGAAACAAGATTATCTCCATAATTTCTCAAATAGAGTTATATGCAACATGTATCTCTTGAGAAATAAGGTCATTGCAAACAGTCACAGACTATACTAGGTAACATAGTTCTGTTTGTTGTTTAGATGATTTTCCTCTCACCCATATTTTTAGGCTGATTGTCCTTAACTCGTCTTTGTATTCCATTTTCCTTCTAATCTAGGTAAAAGGTGAAATACACCAAGTTTCTTCAGAGTTTTGTAATCAAAGGGAGAAAATCGGCATAGTTTTCTTACGATGGAAAAAAATGACATGAACTAGAACATCTGGAGAAGACTTCATGGAGGAAGCGGAATTGAGTTGGCCTTTAAGGATTAGAATAATTTATAGAGGTGAAGAGATTAGAGACCCAAAAAGAAGAAATTGTGAGGGACTAAAGTTGGAAAGCAGCAAAGATTGAACAGATAACAGTGAAAAGATGAGTGTCACTAGATTGATACTCCGTGTGGCTAAAAGGTGAGCTATATGTTTATAATACTTTACCTAAAATTTCAGAATTTGAAATACTCTGAAAACCCAAACTTTTTAAAACCTAATATAAATAATCCTATTGCGAAGTTTAAGAAATGCATAAAAACAAAATTAACATTAAACTTGTGATGATTATGTAAAAGATATTAAACATAGTGCTTTACCTTCATGATTTCCTTTATTCTTATAAGATGAATATTCGTTTACACAGAGAGACATCTACTGAGCTTGTCATCTGTGGCAAGGCATTGGGAGTACAAACCAACTAAGACATGTGCTTGTCAAGAATGGATAGTATGATACAGATAAGTTAATTTTTTAACAAGATGCAATGTAAGTGATTTGATAAAAGTATTTTCAGAATTTATCTAGATCGACAATAGGAAATGCTTCCAAGGAGAAAGCATTGCCTGAGGTGAGATTTTAAGTTGATAAATATGAGTTAACTCGATAAAGGAAAGGACATTATAATCTAAAAGAATATTATATTATAAAGCAGAACTGTGGAAAAGCATGGCCATGGAAAGAAAGTGGGAATTAGGATGGCCAGAATGAAAGATTTATTATATACAGAGGAAAACTGTGAAATGGGGTGTGTATTTTTGTGGGGAAATGAAAATGCAGTAGGCAAATCAGGTAAACCAGTGGTTCCCAGCCGATGAAGACTTTGTCCCCCAGATACATTTGTCAATGTCAGGGCGCATTTTGTGGGTTGCTACAATGGGCAGGGAATACTGCTCTTATGTAGTAGATGAAGGCCAGAGATAGTGCTAAACATCCTACAACGTACAAGAAAGTCCCCCACAACAAGGAATTATCTGGCCTAAAATGTCAGTAGTGCCAAGTTTGTGAATCCTGTAGACCTGTGTGTGCAAACCCAGAGAGTTGGAGCTTTATCTGGAAAGCCCTGATAAATCATTGAAGGGCTTTAGGCCCTACAATAACATATAATTTTCATTTACAAACATCATTCTGGCAGCAATTTTGGGGCTGGATCAGAGAAGTCAGGGGAAATATCATGGTAGCAGGACCTGTTTTTAACCTATTGCATCAATCTAGGAAAAAAATGATGGTGGCAGCAGAGGGGAAGAAAGGAAGGAGCTAACAATGAGAGATAAATGAGATGAAATTCACAGGGCTTAGTGAGTGTATGTGGCTATAAAAAGAAAGAAGTTAAAATGACTCACAGACTTCTGGATCCAGTAAGTGGAATAAAAGTAATGTTATTCAAGCAGGCAACACAGGGAAGAGAGCAGTGTTAAAGAGCAAAGATAATGAGTTTGATTTTAGATCTTTTAAATTGAGTTACCCGAAGGACATATGGAGTTTACCAAATATTTACATGCATGAAGTTGAGCAAAGTAAAATGCAAGGAAACACTAATTGCAGTGAGGAAATCGCAAGAACAATTTTAGTGTAATAGTGCCAATGGTGATAGTCACAGTCGTGGATGGGTGAAATTTGGGGGCACTGACAAATAACAGGGATAAAATAGTATTTACTGCTCAAAAGAGTCCTTTGTGTAGATAAGCAAACTGAGGCTCAGTAAACCTTAATACATTTTCCAAGAACACAGGAATAGTTAGATTCGAATCCACATCTATATTTTTCAGAAAACAAATTTTTCTTTCTACTACATCATGTTATGCCTATTCCACCAAGTTATTTCTCCATATATCCCTTTGCTGCCTTCTCCTAAAAAGAAAGGAACTAAAATAATAGATCACAATTCAAGACATCAGTTGGACCATGTTTACAAATGTACATGGTCAATGAATGTTTTTTTGTTTGTTTGTTTGTTTGTTTTCTTGAGACGGAGTCTCGCTCTGTCGCCCAGGCTGGAGTGCAGTGGCGCAATCTCGGTTCACTCCAAGCTCCGCCTCCCAGGTTCACGCCATTCTCCTGCCTCAGCCTCTCCGAGTAGCTGGGACTACAGGCGCCCGCCACCACGCCCGGCTAATTTTTTGTGTTTTTTTTTAGTAGAGACGGGGTTTCACCGTGGTCTCGATCTCCTGACCTCGTGATCCGCCCGCCTCAGCCTCCCAAAGTGCTGGGATTACAAGCGTGAGCCACCGCACCTGGCCAATGAATGTTAAAAGTATAGTCTGCCTTTTCCTCTTCTCTATATTGCTGGACAGAGCAATATAGATAAATTTCTTAGGCTGTAGTTTGGAAGCATGTTAATTAACTAATTTGCTTCCAATCATCTTCTTCTGTAGAAGGAGCGATTGAAAGACAGATGTGTACGTAGATACAGAGAGAGAGATTGACCGACCAACCTAGTATATAGGTGTGCACGCATCTATATAATGTGATAATTTAAAAATGTTTATTTATATTCAGGTTAATGCTTAGGTAAGGATACCAGAAGTCTGACTTCCAGATAAGTAAGGTATCATGAATCTAAATAAAAAAGGAACAAATGTCATCCAGATACATGGTTAGGTTATTCTATATACATATATACATGCCTCTATATACTAGGTCCATCTATCTATCTGTAATCTATCTACCTACACACATATATACTCACTCCTGCATGTACATTCATATACATAGACAGCCAGTTTAATGCAGTGGGTAAGAACACTGGCTCCATGATCTTAACTTTCTCTGCTGTAACCTGTGACAGAATACTCAATCTCTGTACCTCACTTTTATCATCTGTAAAATCCAAAAGAATGAAGCCTATCTTAATGAGTTGTTGTAATTATTAAATGAGACTGTGTCTATAGAACATTTAGGACCAAGCTTATCATCTGGTAAAATGCACAAGAAACGTTAGCTAATTTTTTTCCTTCTCCTCCTCTCTCCTCATGCCCAATCCTTCCACAGGATCATATGTGTAAATTAGTGGTTTTAGGTTCCTATAATCTGTGCTAGACCCAAGATATAATTTCAAGGAAGAGTGGCAGGTTCCAGTTAGGACTCAATATTTAAGCCCTCTAATCTGATTTGCAAGAGAGCTCTACTTCGAGGTATTCTGCTCCTGCAAAGCTAATAATTACGTGGTGTTCATATCTCATTCAGTTACTGTTCTGGGAGTATTTCTCCTCATGAACCTTGCAGCATACACAGTGCAAATGGAAGGATAAAACGTTGCCAGTCATTTGTCTGTGACCATTACTACATCATGAATGCTGGGCTCAGGCAAATCCGTCTCATACAGGAAGAGTTCTGAGGAGAAGCAATCAGATTTAAAACACCTGAGGGGGTGGGAAGTGGTTGTGAGTGTGTTTCTAGACAAAGAAGCAGTGAGTTGACCTAAATTCTGTTACTATCGCCATTACATATTAACTGGTGACCTTCTTTAAATGACTACCTTTTTGAGTTCTAGCTTCTGTATTAGCAATACAAAAGGGTCATGTCAGCAATCTCTGAAATCTCCCTCAACTCTAATTGCAACGACTATATCATAAAAATAAAAAACTTTAGTTTTGGTGGCTTTGTAATAGTTTTAAAATGTTTGAGGCTGGCCAGGCGCGGTGGCTCATGCCTGTAATCACAGCACTTTGGGAGGCTGAGGCGGGTGGATCACCTGAGGTCAGGAGTTCGAGACCAGCCTGGCCAACATGGTGAAACCCTATCTCCACTAAAATTACAAGAATTAGCTGGGCATGGTGGCAGTCTCCTGTAATTCCAGCTACTGGGAAGTCTGAGGCAGAAGAATCGCTGAAACCCGGGAAGCGGAGGTCAAAGTGAGCTGAGATTACACCATTGTACTCCAGCCTGGGGGACAAGAGCAAAACTCCGTCTAAAAAAAAAAAAAAAATTGGGAGGTCGAGGCTGGTGGATCACGAGGTCAGGAGATCGAGACCATCCTGACCAAGATGGTGAAACCCTGTCTCTACTAAAAATACAAAAAATCAGCCAGGCATGGTGGCAGACGCCTGTAGTCCCAGCTACTCTGGAGGCTGAGGCAGGAGAATGGCGTGAACCCAGGAGGTGGAGCTTGCAGTGAGCTGAGATCCCGCCACTGCACTCCAGCCTGGGTGACAGAGCGAGACTCTGCCTCAAAAACAAAACAAAAAAAAACTATCTATCTATGTATCTATGTAACTATGTATCTATGTATCTATGTGTCTGTCTGTCTATCTATCTATCTATCTATCTATCTATCTATCTATCTATCTATCTATCTATCTATCTATGTTTGAGGCTTAGGGTAAGGATACCAGAAGTCTGACTTCCAGATAAGTGAGGCATCATGAATCAGGATCAAGAAGGAACAAATACCATCTGGATATATGGTTATACTGAAAGTTCTTGCTTGTTTAAAGTATTTTATTAGAAAAGACGAGATCATGCTGAATCAACTAATATACTGATAAAATATGCTGAATAGAGAAACAGGAGTTTCTCCCTGAATTTGTGTCTATCTAGTCTATGCTCAATGCATTTGATTCCTGTCATGGTGTTGCACCTGGATTCTATTAATATTTTTCTACAAACTGACTATTATAGATAAAAAAAAAACTTAGCTAAGTGAGGTTATTCTATATTTTGAATAGTGAGCAAAATGACTAATCATCAACTCTTAAATTCAGGGCTGTGGGCATTATTATGTTACTAAAACATCCATAAATATTTGAAGATTAAACAATGTTTGCTCCAGAATTGCACAATCCAAACTTAGTACTATAAATAACCAGCATACCTTCAGACTAATGTAATCAAATCAGTCAACAGAACTATATGTCCCAATTACATTTTTAAAAATATAAAACTGGACTAATGGAGTTTATACAATTTTCAGTAAGTCATCTTAGAACAAAACAAAACAAATCTGACAATCAATCTCACATTTTAACAACTCTTATTCACCAGAAAGAGGTCATCGTAGTATTCTATATGTGTTTCACAAGAAAAACCAATATTTTTTATTGAATATAATTTGAAACAATTAAAGGAATTCAACATCAACTTTCAGAATAGACATATTGCGTGTTAAAATTTCAAAACTCTGTAAGTGATCTATTAGTACACAATAAAACCAGAACGATATCTTGTTCTTTTCCTAACTCCAGGTGAAATATTTTTGAAAGCTCCTGAAGTCTCCTCTCAACTTGTTTCTAAAGCAATGTAATTGTAAGATTCAATTTTATTAACAACTATCTGACAATATTAGCCCGTTTCCTGGCAAGTGCAAGAAGTTCTATAGATCACTTAAAGATAATAAGGAATTCTACTTTTTGGATAACAAACTTTTTTGTTTTGTTTTGTTTTGAGACAGAGTCTCACTCTGTCGCCCAGGCTGGAGTGCAGTGGCACCATCTCGGCTCACTGCAAGCTCCACCTCCCGGGTTCACGCCATTTTCCTGCCTCAGCCTCCTGAGTAGCTGGGACTACAGGCACCTGCCACCACGCCCAGCTAAGTTTTTGTGTGTTTTTAGTAGAGACGGGGTTTTACCGTGTTATCCAAGATGGTCTCGATCTCCTGACCTCGTGATTCGCCCGCCTTGGTCTCCCAAAGAGCTGGGATTACAGGCATGACAAACTTTTAAACGGAATGAGACTCTGTAGTAAGTTAAGGAGTCTACCTAACTATATTCGTGTGTAGCTAAAAGCCAACTTTGATTTGACATTGGTGTAAGAGGTGCATTGATGTCTAGTTTAACATGTAGCCCCTTACCTTCTTTCCTGCCTATCCTTGATCCTTACCTATTGTCAGTCAAGTAGTCAAGTAGTTTCTAAGCAGCAGCATGATGGTAACTGCTAATCTGACTCATCACACTTCCTTAGATCAGGCTGGTAAGGAGACAATGAGCTCAAATGAATTTTAAAAAAATGTATTAGTTATAGCACAGGAGAAAGCACGAGCTTCTTGCTCAATTCAATTCTCCTTTCCCCTCAAGTCCCATTGGGTTGATATGGAGGTGGGAATTGGCAGATGTTGTACATACAGTGTGTCTGTCGCAGCTAAGGAGCCATGAGCTCAGGAAACTCTTAATCTTTGTTTCTTTTCTTTTTCTTTTTTTTTATATGGGAGGGAGGGGGAACTCCTAATCTTATAAAGAGATTGCGAACAAATAAAAATTTAAAATTTAAAAAACACTGATCATTCTCCCTTCTGGAGAGAAATATTGTCTTAATAGGAATGTAAACAAATCTTCCCCAGGGAGGATAGGGAGCATTCTTTGTACTGCACTGTGATGTCTTTGGAAAGGGAGATACTAGCCTTTAATATTGAAGAATATAAATAAATCTGAGCAAATTGTCTGTTAAGGTCTAGATGTGAAGAAATGTGCAAAGTTTATGGAGAGTTGTCTCCAAACATCTGTCCCCTTCCCCAGACTAATTATGCTTGTTCTACCCCACATCTGCTACTTGTAGCTTCCTAGAATTATTTCATATTGTGATTTCACTTCATCTAGCAAACTTCTATTTCTATTTTAAAAATGATCTTAGAGGTCATTCTTCTCTGTGAACTCTTCCTAGACAAGCTACTCAGATCTACTTGTTCCACTTCTATATGCTTTTAGCATTTTGCCTATATGCTGATCTTGGCAACTATGGAGATATTCTGTAATGGTTGATTTTTTTTTTGTCTTCTCCACTGCACTGCAGACTCCTTAAGGACAAATATAACTTCACAGATGCAACTATGTCTGCCTATTTCCTAACACAAATCCTGATGACTTGTTACATTAATTAATTTACTTTTCTTAATCTGAGTTTATCTTCTGCGAAATGAGCCTATAGCCACCTAGCCTATCATGAAATGTATTTTGTAAAATTTGAATGCAGTCTCATCTTGGAATCTCACTTCTCTTCTCTTGGCTATATTGGTAATGCTTACTGAATGACCAATTCTGCTATGGACATTTTCACCAGTATGTCTCACCGACATGGATTGCTTCTCCCATATCTAACTGAAAAAAAAAGCGTGAATTTTATATATCATCTAAGGCCCCTGACTTTTTTTTTTTTTTTAATAAAGCATTGTATAAAGTTCATTGCCTAGTAGTTTTCAGCTAATGTCTGTGTTCTGAAAATGATTAGGAGAATGTTCTCAATGTTCTGTGTTCTGTCTGTTCAGAGCATTCTTTTTTTTCTTGAAAACAGATGGGTCAAAGTCATTGCTACTTCTGATGAGTATTTCTTAATCAGGTCACGGTGGCCTCTTTGTTTTTGTTTTGCCTTGTTTTTATATATATATATAAAGGAAACTGTTACAGTTACTGCATGTTCCCCTTGAAAGTCTTTTTGTATTCCATATCTGCCTTTTAAAAATGCAAAAAAAAATTATGTTTCAGGGTACTATAATCACCAAGTCATGGTAAAGTCAGAAATTTACTTCAGATTTTCTCTTTTCCATTGCATTCTTTTTTATTCATTAGAAGGCAAACCACCTTGATTTTCATATTGCTTAGTAGCATAATTTGTTTTTCAGCTCTTGGAATATCTGTGTTTTCCCATAATCTTCACTTTTTTAAAATCTTTTTTTAATGTCTTCAAAGTCAACAAAAGCCCACAAATATAACATTTTATTTCTATTACAGGTTTGTAATGGTATACCCATTAAGACTAATTTTTTACAGCATAAGCATTCATCCTTGAAAACATAACATTCGCAAATACACAAATGACTTTAAGAGCAGCATTTTTCTACAACTGACATTCAGCTTGAGAATCATGGTAGTTACTCAATAGGGGATAAATGTCATGGCACTAAGATAGAAATATTTCGTCCTTCTAACTTTGTGGATTGGGATATTTCTAATTTAATGGTAGAATCATTTACCTCATCTAGGCAATCGGAGATTATGATCCCATGATTTACCACATTTCAGCTCCCTTTTTTCTTTTATTAATTGAAAGAACATGGACACTACTATTGTTGGCCAATAGATGCATCTTTCACTAAGTCTTCTTATCACAGTTTTCAAATATTCACAACACAAAATTATTATGAAATAAATAAAAAGCATACTGTCCAAGTCCTGGTAACAGTAAAAATAGTAGCTCATAATAGTATACTATTTTGTGGTTTACGAATTACGTTTGCTCTTTCATTTAGGATTCACAGCAGCTATGTAGGTGGGCATCACCACCTCCATGTAAAAATTTTAAAGTGAAGCTGAAATAGTTAGATAAATATTCAAAGTCATACAACTATAACTTACTAGGACCAAGTTATAAATCCAGATCTTCTGAGTCCAACTGTAGCATTTATTTTATAAACTGCTTTCCTGTGGAGGTTTTGTCTTGTGTTTTATTTTTTGTCATCTAAGAGAATTTTTTATGTATATTCCTTCACATTTTTGCAGAAGTGTCTCGGAGTGTGCATATGTGTGTGATATGAGTGTATCAATATGTGAATATGTATGCGGGAGGTAAAATGATGACATTCCTGATCTCCTTTTTAAAATCATGGCCTCCATCAGAAATTTTTTTTATGTTTTCTTTTTTTCCAAAACTAGGGTCTTAAAGAAAATTTATTATGCAAAAAAAGGTTGCTGCTAAAATAAAAATGTTAAAGCTCTCATCTAAAGACAATATATTTCTGTCTATCTGTGACTTCTCTTTTGACATCCCACAGAATGAATGAACATATATGATTACTGAATGATGTGGTTTGGCTCTGCGTCCTTACCCAAATCTCCTGTCCAATTGTAATCCTCAGTGTTGGACGTGGGGCCTGCTGGGAAGTGACTGGATCATGTGGGCAGTTTCTAATGGTTTAAAACCATCCCTCTGGGTGCTGTTCTGAAGATATTGAGTTCCCACAAGATATGGTTGTATGGTTGCCTGTAGAACTGTGAGTCACCTGAACCTCTTTTCTTTATAAATTATCCACTTTCAGGTATTTCCTTATAGTAGTGCATGAACAGACTAATACACTGAACTTCCTAGAAACAGTAATATAGTACATACTCCTGCTTTGTCACCCAGGCTGGAATGCAGCAGCACCATCTTGGCTCACTGCAACCTCCACCTCCCAGGATCAAGTGATTCTCCTGCTTCAGCCTCCCAAGTAGCTGGGATTAAAGGCACCCACCACCATGCTAGGCTAATTTTTATATTTTTAGTAGAGACAGGGTTTCGTCATATTAGCTAGGCTGGTCTTGAACTCCTGACCTCAGATGATCTGCCCGCCTCAGCCTCCCAAAGTGCTGGGATTGCAGGTGTGACTCACCATGCCCAGCCCAGTACATACTCTTTTTTAAAAAGACAGAAAGAAATCAAGCTTACTGAGTAAGGCTACTTGTTAAAGAGGTTGAATTTGAACTCAAATTTATATCTCCATGAGAGATTTGATAGCTTTCTATCATATCTTTTACTTTTTTCAGTTAATTCATTGTTGATTAAGACACTGAATAAGACACATTTATAGGCATGGGAAGAAAAGCATTAATTCATTTCCTTATTCAAAACTATTTACTTTGTATCCTTTTTTAACATAGCAGTGAAATAGCTACAAATACTACAGCTTCACAGATAAGTTAAAGCCAGTTCCTACTACAAGTTCACAATATGATGGGGAAAAGAGACAAAGGTAAGAGCACAGTACAAGATGATAAATGGTTATCCCAAGATGAGGTGGAAGCCAGAAGAAGGAACAATACTGTTATATGAGAAAAAAGAGTTCAGTTATTTTGAACAGAAGTTCACTAGGAAAGAGAGACATAAACAACACACACAAATATCAGGGACATAAAAATCATAATTTTTTTAAAAAAGACCACTAATTTGGCATAATTGGTGTTTATTACGGCAGAGAAGGCTGAAATAGAGTACTTTAGGGTCACGCTAAGGACCTTGTCTGCCATTAAAGGTATTTGGCATTTATCATTCAAGAACTGGAGATCTAGCACTTTGGGAGGCTGAGGCGGGTGGATCACGAGGTCAGGAGATCGAGACCATCCTGGCTAACATGGTGAAACCCTGTCTCTACTAAAAATACAAAAAATTAGCCAGGCATGTTGGCAGACACCTGTAGTCCCAGCTACTCGGGAGGCTGAGGCAGGAGAATGGCGTGAACCTGGGAGGCGGAGCTTGCAGTGAGCCGAGATCACGCCACTGCACTCCAGCCTGGGCGACAGAGCAAGACTCTATCTCAAAAAAAAAAAAAAAAGAACTGGAGATCTGCTGAAGAATTTTAAGCAAGATAAGATATAAGCATAGTCAGATATGACATAAGCATAATTCCTATTCTCGGGGTCTTAAAATCCACTAGAGGCAGTGAAATTATATACAAATATATAAAAATAAATTAATGAAAATTAGATTACAAATACTTTCAGACAACTAGCAGAGGCAAGAGGTATTACATGACTTCAGAGAAAGAGGAAGGCAACATGAACAGTGTGGAATTTCTATGAACTTTTTAGGAAGGGAGGGACACAGAGATGGAAAAAGAGATAAACATGCATGTTTGTGTGTGTGTGTGTGTATACATCTGTGTATTAAATAAAATACATCCATATGTATAGACATAAATAAAAACAGTGTTGGCAAGGACACAAAATTGTTAGTGCATTTGTTATTGATTGACTTTGTTAGAATAATATGAAGCATACTAACACATAGGTTTTTACTTGTCCTTTGTGGCTTCTTTGTCTAGGATTGTGGTTTAGGCCCGATATTATCTCAGATAGTTCAAATCTAACATTTAAATGATGAAAGCCTCAGAAGATCTTTAAGTAAAGGAGTATATAGTGAAATAACCAAGATCTGTCAAAAAAAAAAAGCAAATAAAACAAAAACACGAGCAGAAATTGTCTAGATGTGTGAGAGTGGAAATGGTAGGATGACTCTGCAGTTACTTCCTTGGCTTCTGGCTTCTTGCTGTCTTTTACATGGTGATGTCCCCAGAATTATAAGGTTACTGCACCCCCTAGGCTACAAGTAGTCTTGCTGTCCTTTTATAACTTTTACTATTGTCCTGTATGTCTAATGGATACCTCAAACTCCATACATTCAAAGCCGAATTCATTATTTCCCCACAAAATCTGTTCCTCTTTCTGTATTATGAGGTCACTACTTTTTGCTTAATCACCTAAGTCAAAATCATTGAAGTCCTCATAAATCCCTTTTCCCTTACTGTCTTACTTTTATGAATCTAATAAACATATTTGTCAATTTTGCTTAAAATTTTTAACTGTTATAGTTTAATTTTTTCTCATTTTTGTTTTTTAAATTATATTGAAAATTATGTTTTGCTATATAGTTCTATTAATTTTAATACATGTATAGCTTGATGTAACCATCATTATAATCAGGATAGAGAATAATTACATCACTCCAAAAATTCCTTTGTGCTCTATCTTTATAATCATAATTTCTCCCTAATCCTAATCACTATCAACCACTGATTTGATTTCTTCTTCACTATAATTCTTTGAAAATGTCATATAAAAAGAAAGTATGCAATATAAAACTTTTGAGACTGACCTTTACGATGCAGCATGCCTTCAGGAGCACCATGTTATGTCTATCAACAGTTCATTACTTTTAATTGTTGAGTAGAATTCTATTACATGGATGTGCTACTATTGGTTTCTCCATTGAAGGGCATTTGGCTTATATCCAGTTTATGTTAGTTATAAGTACACTTACTGTAAACATTCATGTACAGCCTTCTGGGTAAACAAAAGTTTTATTTTTCTAAGGAAATTGTCCAGGTCTGGAATTGCTAGGACACATGATAACTGTGTATTTAAATGTCTAAAAAAAAACTGCCAAACTTTCCCAGAGTGGCTTTACTATTTTCCATTCCTACCAACAAAAGATGAGTTTCAGTTGCTCTGCATCTTTGCCACCATTTGATATCAGATTTTTTTTCTTACTTTAGCAAGCCTAATTGGTTTATAGTAGTATGTCATCCTGTTTTTATTTGTATTTCCATAATAGTTGACAATGTTGAATATCTTTTCATGTGCTATTTAGCATTCTAATATTGTCTTTGATTATGTTTCTGTGCAAGTCATATCATAGCATCCCTTTTAATAACATTTTAGTGATTTATTATCTTACTGTTGAATTCTGAGATGTCTTTATATATTCTGAAAGTAAGTCCTTTATCAGATGTGGGATTTGCAAATATTTTGTCCCAGTCTGTAGCTGATTATTTTTTATACTGTTAACAGTCTAAACAGTGTCTTTTGCAAAACAATCATTTTAAATTTTGGCAAAATTCAATTTATCTAGTTTTTCTTTAATAGCCTATTTATGTCATGCCTCTGAATATTTTGCCCAGGTTATAATTCTTTCCTCTGTCAACTTCATTCTGCTATTAAGCCCAACCAGTAAATTGTTAATTTGGTTTTGGCATTATTGTTTTAAAATTCTCATTTGTTATTTCTTTTTATCTTCTGTTTCTGTGGTAAGAGTTTCTAGCTTTCTATTCACTTCAAGAATGTTTATAATTTATTGCTAAATATTTTTTAAAAGCCACCTAAAGTCTTTGACAAATAATGACAACATGTGACATGTGTGTCAAATGAATTGAGATATTGTTGCTTCTTTGTATGCTAAATCATCTTGAATTGGGCCTAGTATATTTTCAGTATTGATGTTATGAAGTGCTGGGTCTTATTTTAAGTTCTATGGAGGATGCTGATATTTTAATGCTAGCAGGCAATCAACCTGGTTCAGGCCACACGTTCCAATTTGCCTTCTGTTGACTGTGGTTGTAATGTCACTTTGAAGCCTTTGAAATGCTGTTCAGACCTGTTCTGTAGGTGTACTACCCAGTGACCAGTCAGAACTGGTTGATATTGTATTAGCTCAATTCTCAAAATATAACTCAACCTCTTGGGATCTAAGGTACCTCAGACTTTTGGTTTCTGTGGGATCCCATTACCACTGAAGCCACTGCCACCATAAGCTCAACTGGGAGCTAAGACACAGATAATAGAGGAAAGAGGAAACAGAAGAAAGCAGGAGATTTCTGCCCTTTGAGACTCAGGGGTACCCTTTCCCACTTCTCTAGCATGGAACTAGGGGCTGCTTCTGGAGCTCTTTCTGACTGCATCTTATGGCTCTGTGCTGCATTGAGGTCAGGTCAGGGGTTGCTGGAAGGAAAAAGTGGTCAACTACAAAGTGATTCATTAGCACTTTGAATTACAGTCTTCCACTTGAATTCATCTACTCCTACATATGTATCAGAGTTCTAATTAGCTGTTCTATTCTTTCTGTCCAGATTTTACACATGCATTCAGAAAGAATAAGTGAAGGAAGTGTCCGTATTCCATCCAAGCCAGAGTCAGAACTAGTCACTTTAGTTTTTATCTTCCTCATTTCTTATCTAGACTGTTTCCAAAGCCTTCTAAATTATCTGTGGGGTCAGTTTTGCCCTCTTCAAATCTATGCTCTAATTTGCTACTACAGTGATCTATATAAAATGAAAATCTGACTCTGTCACATCTCCATTTAAAGAACCCAAAGTTCTTCCTTGATCTAGCAGGTAACATTAAAGCTTATTTTCATGGTGTAAAAGACCGTTCATGACTCTCCTTGTTCTAGTTTCTAAATCCAGTTTCTTTTCTCATGCCTTCTCCCTAATGATGACCAGCCTGCCATTCATAGGATATGACAGGCATTCATGACTCTTGTTGCTTCCTTGCTTTTTCTCTCAGTGAGAATGTGTTTCTCCTCCCTACTTCACTTGGCTAACTTCCTTTTATTCTTCAGAACTGACAGGAATCATGCTACTTTCCAGAATATTTTCCCTGAACTTCAGGCTAAGACTTAACATGCTTCCTCTGGTCTTTTTATATGACTTTTTCCAAAAAATATATTGTTTTACTCTACATTTTATGTCTATACTTTTTTTTTCCCTAATTAGACTATAAGTGATTAAAGGGCAGGAATCTTGCTTCTTTGTGTTTGTCATCTCACTACTGCTTGTGGTAATGCAAAAAAAAAAAAAAAAAGCATTCAAAACCACTGACTTTAATTGAACATATAATGAACTTTCTAGAGTCAATGCTCTGGGCCTATGATGAAATAGAGATTAAGTCTTGAGACAATTTTAGGCTTTTCTTTTACTGTATATTAGGTTTGAAACTTGGCTTTACCGTATACTAGATGTATGCCAGTCAACAAGTTAAACATCCCTCATTACCTCAGTTTTCTCATTTGAAAAAAAAAGAGATGATAATAGTACTTATCTCAAAAAGCTGCAGAGCCTTGCAGAAACAATCATAAGCGGAGAGCAACAGGAATGGTTAGTGATACAAGCCAGCATTCCTTGTATATTCTCTAACCACTGGCAAAACTAGTCTCAGTTTGAATGTGTCATGGTTTCAACATGAAGTCAACCACATGAAAAGATTTTCTTTCAAATAATTTGGCCCAGAGAAGAGTCCTAGTTTATTTATTTTTCTCTTTACTTTTATTTATTTATTTATTATTTATTTTACAGGTTTAGAGGGCACTAGTGCAGATCTGTTACATGGACATATTGTGTGGTGGTGAAGGCTGGGCGTTTAGTGCACTCATCACCTGAACAGTGAACATTGTGCCAAATAGGTAATTTTTCAGCTTTCACCCCCCTCCAAACCTCCCCACCATTGGAGTCTCCAGGTGTCTCTCATTCTCCTCTATGTGTCTATATGTACCCATTGTTTAGCTCCCTCTTAGAAGTGAGAGAGACATAGTTTAATGGCAAGAAATAACTCCAATATAAAGCTTCTCACACCTCTAGCCATCTTCTTTAATCACCCATCTCATTTATAGTTTTGTGAGTAACTAAATTCTGTGCTATTTATGTAGGTTTGACCGAAGAAAAATCCCCTTCAACTTTTGAATAGTGTGGAATATGCCTGTTAAAGTGGAAAGAACAACCAAGTCTATTTCTTCTGATTACTTGCAATTTGGTAGCCAATTTTATTACAAGCCTCATGTGAGAAGCACCAGGCAGCCCTGTTTGCTGACTATATCAATTCTTTTTCAAATTGTTCAACACATTTCAAAGTCTCGGCATACAATTTCCTTGCTTTTCTTCACATGAGAGTGAGAAAAGTGTACATAAATCTTTAGAAAATGAGGCCTCTGAAGCAGCAAGAATAATGCTATTGTCAATATACTAAAAGCTGTTTTAACTCTTCTATACAATTCTTATAAAAGCAAAAATGCCTTTAGTAAATGCAGTGACCCTAATATAAATAAAAGATTACTATATACATACCATTACAAATGTTCTAAAAGGTTTTATGCAGTACTTCACTAATTTAAGTGATCTCTGTAATGACGGACTCCAAGCTATTTCATTATCATAATTTTATCGGTGACCCACCAAAGAAAAGGTAATATAATCTTCAAATTATCCTAGCTCTCTAGTATTCATCAAGGAAGGGAATTTAAACAGTCAATACCTCTTGAAAAGTAGTCGTCTTTCAGTAATACTTATTTTAAGTTGCCATGACTTAAATAGTTTTGCCTCTGGTCTAGATGTCATTTCAAACAGGAAAAAAAAAAACAAAAACAACAATAAACAATCAGGAACTTTAAAAAATTACTGAAGAAACATTTCAAACTCAAGAGAAGAGTTTGGCCACAGATATGCAAATAAGTATATATTATTGCTAAGTTTTGAGCTGCACAGACAAAACCAAGCCCAGATGCTCAAAATAATCCAGTGATGAAAATGATCTAGATTTTCAATTCTAAGATGATACATCATGGCAAATATAGGAAAAAGATAGCATTTACAGATGAGTTACATATATCCATCCATCGCTGTCACTATGCATTAAGTATGATTCGTATCTCCCTTGTACATTTTAGGAAACAAGCACAGGCTAATCTGCAGATGAAGTAGTGTTTAGCATGTACCCAGATAGAAATGAGCAGCTTTCAACAATGCCTAATTTGAGCCATTCTGAGCATCTGCTTATTGTATGTCTTAACCATGTATGTAATTCTCACTTCAGTTATCTCTAATAATTCCTACAGGGATTTTTTTTATCTTGAACTGTACAAAAACAAAGTTATGAAAATTTTACGCATACACACCTTTCTCAGATCAGTTTCCAGTTCCTCCTCATTAAAGAAATAGAGATTGGCTTAGATCTAAATGTCTTCTCTCCCTCTTTCCCTCCCTCTCTCTATGCTGTATGACTCACTATTTTTATGTCTCACAATGCTTTATTTTCAATTTAATACACTTCTCTTCATGTTTCAGTGACACAGTGGAAACTAGCCAGATGTTAAATAATACCATTCTCTTTTCCTAGTTACATAGCAGCACTACAGTTTTTAGCTTTCCTTGTACTTAAGTAGGGACCATATAACTCATCCCCAAAGAATGCGGATGGAAATAACATGAACTTCATCCAGGCCTTGCCACAAAAACCATTCATGGGATTATCCACACATCTTTCCTCTTCTACTGCCATTTTTAAAAGATGTCAGCATCATAAGATGAAAAGATCTTGGCCCTAAGTCATTATTTAAAGGAGGAACTGCCTGAACTGCATAGATATAAACTTTGTGTAAAACTAATATTTGGAGGGGTGTTTATGATAGCAGTCAGCATCATTATCTTGCATAATCAAAATGTTAAGGTCATTGAAAGGTATCATAACCCGGGCGGCCAGGCGCGGTAAGCTCACACCTGTAATCCCAGAACTTTGGGAGGCCAAGGTGGGCGGATCACGAGGCCAGGAGATCGAGACCATCCTGGCTAACACAGTGAAACCCTGTCTCCACTAAAAATACAAAAAATTAGCCAGGAGTGGTGGTGGGCGCCTGTAGTCCCAGCTACTCTGGAGGCTGAGGCAAGAGAATGGCGTGAACCTGGGAGGCGGAGGTTGCAGTGAGCCGAGGTCGTGCCACTGCACTCCAGCCAGGGTGACAGAGTGAGACTCCGTCTCAAAAAATAAATAAATGAATAAATATATAAATAAACAAACAAAGGTATCATAACCCAATATCATTCTGTCACTGGCCTACCATGGATATCTGAATTTTCTGTAACTACTCACAACTTTGGTTGCAATCTTCAGAATAAATGTCAATACATTATGGCAAAAAGGTAATTCACTAAATGATTAATATCTTACCAGTATGTGACAGAAATAACACCAACTTAAACCCACAAGGTCTGAGCTATAGAATAACCAGTTTAGAGAAGGATGTAAATGACCTGATTGAACTGAAAAACACAGCACGAGAACTTCAGGAAGCATACACAAGTATCAATAGGCAAATTGATCAAGCAGAAGAAAGGATATCAGAGATCAAAGGACAACTTAATGAAATAAAGCGTGAAGACAAGATTAGAGCAAAAAGAATGAAAAGGAACAAAGCCTTCAAGAAATATGGGACAATGTGAAAAGACCAAACCTACGTTTGATTGGTGTACCTGAAAGTGACAGGGAGAATGAAACCAAGTTGGAAAACACTCTTCAGGATATTATCCAGGAGAACTTCCTCAACCTAGCAAGACAGGCCAAAATTCAAATTCAGGAAATACAGGGAACACCACAAAGATATTCCTTGAGAAGAGCAACCCCAAGACATGTAATTGTCAGATTCACCAAGGTTGATATGAAGGAAAAAAATGTTAAGGGCAGCCAGAGAGAAAGGTCAGGTTACCCACAAAGGGAAGCCCATCAGACTAACAGAGGGTCTCTCTGCAGAAACCCTACAAGCCAGAAGAGAGTAGGGGCCAATATTCAGCATTCTTAATGATTCATACTTTTTAAGTCACATTTTCTCTGTTTTGTTTTGAATTTCTATTACTACATCTTTAAATTTACTAATCTTCTATTCCAAATGTATAATCGTCCATTATTCCCATGTAGTGGAGTTTTCATTTCAGCATTGTAGTTTTCATCAGTAGAAGTTCTATTTAGTTCTTTTCATAATTTCTTTTCTTTTTTTTTTTTTTTTTTTTGAGACGGTGTCTCGCTCTGTTGCCCAGGCTGGAGTGCAGTGGCACAATCTCGGCTCACTGCAAGCTCCGCCTCCCGGGTTCACGCCATTCTCCTGCCTCAGCCTCTCCGAGTAGCTGGGACTACAGGCGCCCGCCACCATGCCCGGCTAATTTTTTTGTATTTTTAGTAGAGATGGGGTTTCACCGTGGTCTCGATCTCCTGACCTCATGATCCGCCCGCCTCGGCCTCCCAAAGTGCTGGGATTACAAGTGTGAGCCACCGCGCCCGGCCCATAATTTCTTTATCTCTACTTAACATATCCAATCTTTCCTGTAGCTTCATGAACTTATGGAATACAGTTGCAAGAATTATTCTAATAGCCTTGTCTACTACTTCTATCTTCTTTGTCAGTTTCAACAGATTTTTGTCCTTAGTATGAATCAAATTTTCTTGCTTTTTTGATTGGCTGTCAATTTTTGATTGAACATAAGATAATGTGATTCACGCTTTTGTGTGCTAGATATTTTTTTGGGCCTATAATTATTTTTGAGCTTTGTTTTGTGAAGCAGTTATTTAGAAATGGGGTGAATTGTTCTGGTATTTATGTTAAGCTTTGTTTGATAGAGCCAGAACAGCATTTCAGGCTAGATATAATTTTTCCACATTAATGATGCAAAGCACTTCTGATAAGCTTACTTTACAATGTGTGAATCACTCTGGCTGATGGGAAGAGGCACTACGTCCAGTCTCCTTTGAGCTCTGTAAATTTTCCCCTCTAATCCTTACAGGTTGCTTTTTACCTGGCCTTGTATAGTTTTCTTATAAGCATGTGCTCATTAGTGTTCTCATGTGAATAATAGAAGAAAATGTTCTGCAGAACTCCAAAGTTATTTTTGGTTCCTTCCTCTTGAGAACCATTCCCTGGGAATTCTAGCCACCTTGACCTCACAGAATTCCCAGCTCTCTCTCTCTTTGGCTCAGGAAGACATTTGGGGTCTGCCTAGAGGAACCTCCCTGTGCCACAATCTGGAAGATTTTTTCAGACAATATCTGAGGTGATCAAGTGCTCACCTCATTTGTTTCCTATCTTTCAGGAAACATTGCCCTTTTTTACCCAATGCCCAATGTCTTGAAAACCATTGTTTCATACATTCTGTGTTCTGACGTTGTTTCCTTGTTTTAGGTAAAAGGGTAAATCTCATCTCTGTCATGTCCCCTTGGCTGGAATAGAAAGCCTGATTGAAATTTAAATAAAATTATGTCCCTCCTTTCCTTAAAATCTTCTCTTCACATCTCACTTAGTAACAACTAAAGTCCTAACACAGGTCTACAGGGTCCTACATAACAAAGTCCTGTTATCATTCTGAACTCATCTGCTACTCCACTTTCATTCACTTATCTGCTCTAGCCACAATGTCCCCCTTGCCTTTTGTTAAGTAAGCTAGGCATGCTCTCCGCTCTTGGCCTTTGGCGTAGGTGTTTTCTCTGTTTCAAGTGTTCTTTCCCTAGATAATCACTTGGTTGGCTCTTCAAATATTGAGTTTTCAGTGAGGAACCCTGTGGTCACTCTATGTAAATTTTACAACCCAAACCTGAGATTCTTTATTCTTCTTTCTTCCTTTATTTTTTTCTTCTCAGCACGTATTCTCATATATGTTATGTATTTAACTTTTTATCTATTTATTTTCTGTCTCTCCTCCATTGAAATATAAGCTCCATAAAGGCAGAGACTCTAATGTTTTTCCCACTGTGTTCATACTGTCTTCAACGTGACACATTATATAGGTATTTATGAAATAAATTATGAATAAATACATGATTATTAATCATTTGTGAGAGACTAGTATTTTTCTAATTGGGAGCTTGAAGGATATTGCGGTGGACAGAATAATGCCCTTCCCCCTCAACATCTTAGTCCCTGGGATCTAGAATTATGTTATGTTACAAGGCAAGGGGAAATTACAGCTGCAGATGGAACTAACATTGCTAAATAGCTGACAATGAGATGCTAACATTGCTAAATAGCTGACACTGAGATGAGGAGGTGATTTAGATTATCCAAATGGGCCCAGTGTAATCACAAGGGTCCTTACAAGTGAAAGGAGAAGTACGTGTCAATGTTAGAATGATGCAATGTGAGGAACACTTGACTGGCCATTGCTGGCTTGAATGATGGAGGAAGGCCATAGTTAAGGACAGCAGGTAGATTTTAGAAGCTAGAAAAAAAAAATGGAATCCCCTTTAGACTTTCCACAAAGAAACACACCAGTGCTGACCACTTGATTTTGGCCTAATGAGACACATTTCAGAAATCCAACGGCCATAATGATAAGATAAAACAATTTGTGTTCTTTTAAACCAGTAAATTATGGTAATCTGTTATAGCAGCAAAAGTAAACTAATATAGACTTTTTTTCTCTCCAATGTTTTTAAATTTATGATAAAGTTATTTGACACAATTCTATTTTCATTCCTCATGCTAGGCCTGAGACAACAACCTTTTCTTCTCTTTCTTCTTTTTTTGTTTTGTTTTGTTTAGAGAGACTGGGTCTTGGTCTATACATGTAGGTTAGAGTAGAGCAGCATGAACATAGCTCACTGTAGACTCTAACACCTAGGCTCAAGGGATCCTTCCACTTCAGCCTCCCAGGTAGCTAGGACTACGAGTGTGTGCCACCATACCTGGCTAATTTTTTTTTTTTAACTTTTTATAAAAACAGGGTTTTCTTATTTTGCCCAGGCTGGTCTTGAACCCCTGGCCTCAAGTGATCCTCCCACCTTGGCCTCCCAAAACCCTGGGATTACAGGTATGCGTCACTGCATATGGCCGTAGAGACAACCTTTTAATCTAGAAATCATTACCCACACTTCTGGGACATATTCTTAAGTTACTTTTTGAAAAAAAAAAAATAATTTTCTGCCCTGAATTTTCTCTGTTCATTCTGGAACACCTATAGATTTAGACAATGGACCTCCTAGATTAACCTCTAATTTTCTTTGTTTTTTCCCATCCCTTCTTGAATTGTTTCTCTATTGTCTGAGAGATTCCCTTAATTTTGCTTTCCAACTCCCAGTTTGAATATTTTAGTTATATGATAGTTTTCATTTCCAAGGGCTCTTTTTTGTTTTCTAAATATTCCACTTTAAAAAGTAGCCTCTTTTTGTTCCAGGATAGTAATATACAGTCTCTCCAAAGTTAAAATAATAGTTTTTGTAAGTTCTATTTTCCACCAATTGTCTTTTTCTTCCATGTTTTGTTTGTTTTTATTTTCTGTTTTGTTTTGGCCTTAAGCTTTTCACATTGATAGACTTTTCTCAAATAGATGATCCTAGTGATTTTGCTTATATTTAAGAGTGGGGAAACAAATTTTGTTTCAAAACAAAATACCGTTTTTTTAAAAAAGCAACCTGTTGGGTGTTGGTTGTGTGCCAGTTCCGGGATTCATTATAGGGAAATCTTTACAAGGGGGTGATCTGACTGAACATTTCACTGAGACAAATCCAACCTCAGTCACTTTAGATCCTCTCCTGGGCAGTGCAGGTTTTCCAGAGATTGCTTTTCCCTTCTCTTTCCTGGAGGTAAGTCATAGTTATTAATGTTCTCTTGGAACTGAATAGGGAAAGTAAACCAGAGATGTGGGGTCTTAGCTTCCAGGATTCAGGTGTCTTACTCTCCCTGTTTCAACATGAATGAACTGTGTGAGGTATACCCTGAACCAAACCTGTTTTCTCCTTGTCACAGAATATGACCCTTGTTGGTTGGGGCAACTGAGGAGCAATTCAAACAGTTCTCAGCTGATCTTTCTTATTTAAAAAGTACTCCTTCTTCATCTCTATATTGAGAAGCATCTTGTGCCACCCAATTCTTAGGCTTTTAAGGCTTTTTAAAATAGATGTTGAATTAATTTCTTACATTTCCTCATTATCAATTTAGAATTCAGCTTTAATACAGGTTAACATATATCCATCTGCTTTCTAGCTTCCAATTTTTTTTATTCTTTTGTAATTCATTATCTAGTTCTCCACATTCTTGTGGTTTTACTTCTTGAAAACTTCCTTTAATGTTTTGTGAGAATTATTGAATGCATATACAATTCACCATCTTTAACTGGAATTAAAATTTTCACATCAACATTAAAAAGAGCCAAAAGCAATTTAAGCAAATTATTAACATAAAAAGAAACATATCCTGTTTTTTAAAAGTTAACACACTTTTTCTTTATTAAAACAGTACTGATAAATAGTTTTGTATAAGTTACTTTTTGAGTTTTTTAACTTCACATGGACATTTTCTAAACATCTTATTATATCAGATATATTTGTGGCTTGCCTTTTACACTGCTACTTTCTGAGTCAGGTATAAAAATTTTCCAGTTTATTTGTATTCTGATAATGTTATAAGAATTTAAGTGGTAATTGTAATAACAAAAAAAATCAATAGAAATCAAACTTTAATAGAACGCAATCTCAATTCTTTCAAAAACAGAGCGAGTACTTCATCCAGTAGGTTAAAGTGTTTTGATTATTTTACCCATTGAAACTTAAAAGTGTGTGTTAAATTAACCATACAGTAACCTCTTACAATTCTCTGAATAACAACAGGGAATTATAAGAAAAATAATTTATATTTTAATATAAAAATACTGAGTTTTACAAAAAACTATTCCCTTGCTTACAGAAAGACATACCTGCTTTCAGGTGCCCATGTAAATCAGATTTGAGTATTTTAAAATGTTAATAAAACCAATTCATTTTCAGAAACTACAGTGGCATTCAATTTACTTTTCAGATAGATCAAAAAAAGTAGCAGTACCCGAGAATATCATAACTACAGTGTATTTCTGATGAAGAGTAGTTATTCAGCTACTAACATTTTCATCAAGTCTACTTGTATTTTTGGTTGCAATCAGGATCTAGCAACGTTTTTGGCGTTATAACAAATTAAATATATATTATTAAAAACTAAAGTCATGAGATGAAAAATTTCAAATTATTACCCTGAAACCTTAATCTTTCAAAAGTTGAATGGAAATAATATTTAAAATATGTCTAAAACATTTCTTGAGAAAGTGACATAGCACTTCAGAAAACAGAATGGGCCTATTAAATCAGACCAGGTACTGAACATCAATCTATTTAAATGTAGTCTTTTATACCACAACAGACTGGATTTTAGGGATTATAGATAACTAAAATGGTCACATACATCTTACAGTGCTCTTCACACTTAGTGTCATTTGTAAATGCAAATAAAAATTTCAATCTAACATTTCTGCACTAACTGCTATGTCTGAATCAGCTTTTCCCGTTATGTGGGTAAAAGGGAAATTTAGTGACAAATATGTACCTGTAAGATTTGAAAAAGCAACAAACTGCCAGTTAGGTGAAGAGAAGGTGGAAGAAGGGGAACTTAGAAGAAAGTACAAATAGATTTTGAAATAGGTACTGAAAATAGGGATGAATTATTTCACAGCTTTAAAATGTGATTTTCTAAGCACAAAATGATAACTTCTACTTAATAAATAAGATTTCAAAGCAAATGAGTGCAAGATAATATAATGGTCAAATATTAATAGGTATTAATCAATATTTATTATTAATAATTAGTATTAATAATTAATATTTGGGCATTAGTTTAATGACCAAATAATTAAATGGTTAAATAACTATAACTAAAATATCATTATACATATATATATGCAAATCACATTACATTTCCCTATCTTGTTTATATAGTAATATTAATAATTTGGATGATTCACCACAGTGTTTCTTTAAAACAATATTAATCATAGAGCACAATTGATTCCAGGTGGCCAGACTTAGTGGTAATCTATGAAGATTTTGCTAGTCAGCGTGTTCAAATAACCTGTTGATATGGTTTGGTTGTGTCCCCAGCCAAATGTCATCTTGAATTCCCAAGTGTTGTGGGAGGGACCCGGTGGGAGGTAATTGAATCATGGGGGCAGGTCTTTCCCATGCTGTTCTCATGATAGTAAATAAGTCTCACGAGATCTGATGATTCTATAAGGGGAAGTTTCCCTGCACAAGCTCTCTCTTTACCTGCTGCCATCCATGTAAGATGTGACTTGTTCCTCCTTGCCTTCCACCATGATTGTGAGGCTTCCCCAGCCACGTGGAACTCTAAGTCCATGAAACCCTTTTTCCTGTATAAATTACTCAGTTTCAGGTATGTCTTTATCAACAGTGTGAAAACGGACTAATACACCTATTGTAAGTAAGTCAAACTACAGGATACTTCCAAGGATCCAGATCCTTTTATAATAAAACTCCCACATTTCAAGCATTTCCTCACTAATATTGATTGTAAATAACTAATCAATAAATACGGCCACATCATCATCTTTTATCCCTCCTTTAATGTAATGCAAAAATGAAAGCGTGTGAAACATGAACACACACAAACATCCGCTACGCCAGGGCCTACTGTGTCACTCTCTCAAAGGTCCATGTTTAAAACTCAGCTTTGTCAATTAGAGTGTCTGTGGTTTTTAAAGTAAATGAGGAGAAAAAAATCAATACGAAGGGCCAGTTTTTGAAAGAGATTGTTTCACAATGGAATAAGGGCTCTCAATCTTAGGACAGTGAGAAAGATAAACCTCAAACCTCTGTAGTTTACTAAAACCCTATTGATAATTTTGAGACAAACTCTCCCTTCCCCTAAATCGGAACAACTACCTTCAGAGAAATGCCTTATAGACATATTCTCATGCAAGACAAGTCTATGTAGATGGTTGAACGGATACCAAAGTGTCTTCTCTAACATTCTATATCTGTTTCTGAAAATCAACTTGTTAGATATTTCTCTAAGAATAAATTATATGCATACTCTATTCAAAATATAACTTTCTGGGGCAGGAGTTGGCTGTGGAGGAAGGAGTTAAGATATGTACATCCTTAAAACGTGCTCTGAGTTTTCTTTCAACTTCTTCTTAATAGCTATCAAAGAGTACAATAGTCAAGACACAGGAAATATAGTGGTTGTTGTATTAGTCTGTTCTCATGCTGATGATAAAGACATACCCAAGAATGGGCAATTTACAAAAGAAAGAGGTTTAATGGACTTACAGTTCCACATGGCTGGAGAGGCCACACAATCATGCCAGAAGGTGAAAACCACATCTCACATGGTGGCAGGCAACAGAAGAGAGCTTGTGCAGGGAAACTCCCGTTTTTAAAACCATCAGATCTCATGAGACCCCCTCACTATCACAAGAGCAGCATAGGGAAGACTCACCCCTGTGGTTCAATTACCCCCCACCGAGTGCCTCCCACAACATGTGGGAAATCAAGATGAGATTTGGATGGGGACACAGAGCCAAACTATATCAGTTGTGTAAAGAAAGTACAGTTGTTTTGGAATATGAAAGCCATTTCAATGGGGCAAATATAGAAGTAGCAAAGGCCAGAGTTACCAAAGTGAGGAAATGTGATGTTTAGTGTGTTGTCAGGGCAGTGGAAATATGGCAAGAGGAGACTGAGGAGAAAGTAACTAGGAACCAGAAAATTTACTCATAGGGAAGATCTGAAAGAAAATTTGGCCTATTCCAAAACATGCCAATGTTCATATTTGTTCAGACTGGACTGAAACATTTTTCTTTGAATTCTAGAGGTTCACTTACCATAGCATCCTAAGGCATCCTAATCTTTTCAACTGTCTTGGAATCAGAAATCAGAGAAAAAATCATTTTGGTAAAATAAACTCAAAAGCTACAACTTAAACATTAAATCTGGAATATTTTGTAACCATCATATCACTCACACTTTGGAAGTAAATTGAGGCTTTCATAACTTCTTCAAAGTTTAGCCAGCTTGAAAATGTTTTTATAACATAAAGCAAGTAATCATAGAAAAGCCAAGTCTCAGTTTAACATACTTTGCACTTGCCTGATCAAGCCATTTTATGTTATTTCCTTCCTCAAAATATTCATGAGATGAGCCACAGATTTTTGCCCCCATTGGAATAAGTTATAGATGAGCAATGTGGCATAACTTTAATGATGATTTTACCTACTTTATGAGAAATATAGATTGATTCATTGTGCACTATTAAACCAGAGGTGACTATATGTAACTCTTCACTGTATAATGACAAGAATTTAAAAAAATTTCAATACATATCCACTTTGGCAATAATCTAATCATTGTAACGGGTATGCTTACTTGTTTGGGATCCATTTTTATGGCTACTTTCAGATATTGCCACACCAGTACGTACATTTCATTATAGCTAATCTGACCCTACATCAACTTGGCATAATGGATATAAGCACTGGATTAAGAATCAAGAAAATCAAAAGAATCAAGAATCAACATTTTTCCATTCTACCACTAACTTCTCATGTTTTAAGAAGTCACTGAGTATTTCTGAATTGAATTTTTCTGATATAGAAATTACAGTGTCTAAGATTTCTTCCAACCCTAGAATGTATTATTGTACTAAACTACTCTTCAACACCTTCTATTGTACCTTCCACATTCATTTTCCCTTATTTCTTTGTTACTTTTGTTTTTCTCTTTAAATTCTCAAAGGAACATCCGTTAGCTTCAGAGCTTCTGACCAAGCTGTTCTATATACAAATAGTGATAGTATCCTCCCTAAACCTTAATTCAGTACAAGGCCTATTTCTCTCAGGAAGTTTTCCCTGATGACCAGAATCCATTGTGTAACCCTCAATTATTCAGTCATTCATGTATCAAATGTATAATAAGGCCTACTATGTATCATGTACTATGCTACCCACTATCAATACAACAGTGCGGACCCCTTTTTAGCATTGAGCTCCAACTCTAGTGGGGAAGTCAAACACATCATCAATACTCTAATAACATGAAATTACATGATTGAAGATTAAAGAGGAGCATCTAATCTTATCTTGGAATAGTTAAAAAGAGGATAGGGATGATTAGAAGATGTGATGTGGAAACTCAGGCCAAATGACTTACAGCTAGAAGAAAAATGAAGATGGGCGAGAGGCAGTAGATAGGCTATATAGTGAGAGTAGGAAGAGAAAGGATAACAGATGGAGGGTTGAGGAATCAGTAAAAACAAAAACATCCTAGAGACATGAGGGAGTATGAGGTATCTGAGGCACTGAAAGTGTAAAGTGTTTATTACCATGGAGAAAAGACTTTTGAAGAAAATAATAATGAGAAGATGACCGGAGAGGTAAACAGAAAGATGATCATGAATAATCTAATAATTTTGCACTTTAGTAAGATTAGTTTGGCTGCTGTGTGAAAGATTGATTAGAATTAGAAAAATCAAGTTAGGGAGATTCGAGAGTAGACCTTTGATCCACTTTTGTATTAATTAGTTTTCTTTTCAGTTTGCAACACGTGTTTACTAGACTCACAAAATTAAACTAAAAAATGTAACCACTGATATACTGCTGTGTTCTATAGGTAGTCAGCAAGTATTTATCCATAGAAATGTGGTATGAAATTTATTTAAAGTCATGGGGTTATGCTATAAGTGCCTTTTTAAAATATTTTTTTATTTTGGAATAATTTTAGATTTACAGAAAAGTTGCAATGATAGTACAGAGTTTTCATATGTCCCTAAGTCACTTTCCCCTAATGTCAACATCTTATATAACCATAGAGTAAGCACCTTTTGGTTCTCAGAAAAGATGTTGGTCTATCTAACTGATGGCTTTTATTTCCTTATCTTTAGTTGGAACAGATCTTTGGTTAATTGATACAAAAATAATAAAATTTTTAAACAGATGCTTACCCAAAAAAGTGATACAAATTTGTATATTACTATTGAGTTGGAATATATTATCCTATAAGATAATGATTGTTACAACTTACACTAGGACAATATTAACACATGTTTATTTAAAGTGGAAGTATTACAGCCTTGGTCATATGAAATGCCAGCTAGTAAACCATGATCTATAATTATTTTAGAAAATTTGGTTTCCCAATAACCACAATGTCTGATGCAGTCTCAGTTGGAGGAGACAAGAAGCAGAACTGCAACAGATTTTGAAATTAAATAGTTTATATATTTATATTCAAAATGATTAAAATTATATGATGCTTTTCATAGTTTTAGCTATCTTCAAACATCAGAGGTACTATCTTATATTTTTCTAGGTCAGTCTTCATTCTATTAACTACAGAAGACTGGTTATAGATTATAGAGAAATAATTTTGATTTTTAAAGTCACACTGTTAGTCATGTCGTAAGTCAAAACAAGACTTCATTTTCTTTTTCTCGTGGACACAGAAAGATCATATTTCCCAACATCCCTTGTAATCAGATTGGGGTCATAGGACTGGGTTTTAGTCAATGGGATGTGGGCAGAAGTGATGTACAGTATTTCCAAGGATAGTTATTAACCTCATTGCATCATTGTCTTACTCTTGTCGTACTATCATGACCTAAAATACCAAGTATTTATTATGAGAGATACCTGGGTCATCTCTGTTAGAACCTAGAGGGGAGCCTCCAGCCACCCAGCTTACATAAGACTATAAAATGAGAGAAAATCAAGCTGTTCTATCAAACTCTGAAATTCTGGAAGTATTGCCTGATACACTTTTGTATCCCCAAACTCCATATTTCATTAAGAGAAACATCTTATTTTGTAAATGTCTTTAAAAATTTTTTTAACATTAGCCAAGATTCTCAATCAATTTTGCAAATATGTTTTGATCTATTATTTTAAGCATTGGGAACTGTGGATAAACAAAATATGCTCATAGACAAGCTTATGGATGAGAAGCTCACGTCTAAGTTACCATAAAACAGTATAGAAGAAAAATTCCCTGGACATACAAGTTTTCAGTTTAAGTCCTAGATATAACAATTATTAATTGTGACTTTTGGTGTATCTTTCTTATACTTACTTTTCAAGGGCTCAATAAATGCTCTTTTTAATCTACCTTTGTTTCTTCTTTTCCTTATAGTGCCCTTTCTTATCATCATTCATTGATTCACTATCCTAAACATTGAGAATTCTAAATCTGAATATTAAGAAAATTTTCGGTGTAGCTACTTTCTTATCTTGACCCTTAGTTAAGGTTGTTCTTTATGCTATGTCATCCTGATTTCTGAAGAAAGTATAATTTAAAAGGGAAAAAATAACGAACTTCAAGAAGTATTGGTAATTGAAGGCATTAGAGAAGGGAACAGTAGACACTGGGGCCTACTTAAAAGTGGAGTATGGGAGAAGACTGAGAATCAAAAAACTACCTCTCAGGTACTATGCTTATCACCTGGATGATGAAATAATCTGTACACCAAACCCCCACGACAAACAATTTACCTATATAACGAATGTGCACATGTACCCATAAAACTAAAAGTTAAAAAAGAAACACAAATCAGGTCACATCAAAATAGTTTTTGGAGAGTATGTCCAAGAGACCTTCAGAGATATCATTAAACCAGAACCAAGATGTAGTTATCTAGAAGAAGTTCGGCAGAACCCATCACACATCATTCAGACAATACGTAAATAAGTGTACCTGTACTGCCCAAACCTATATCCTTTACATAGAACATAAAAGTATTATTAACTATTTATACCAAAAGCTTTATTTTATGCAAAGTATGAAGAGTAAAAGAATTGTTTAGGGACTTTGAAAGAGAACTATTAATTAAAGCAACACATCTGCAAAACTTAACACCTCAATGTACTAGAATATAAATATTCTTACAGAACTAAGAAATATGTCTTTGCAAGTGTTGCTTTGTAGGCATTATTTCCTAACACGACCGAAGAGGAAAAAAGTCTGTTAATATTGGAGCATAGAGAAGTGGGAATATGCGTACCTTGCGGCATAAGAAAATATTGTTAAACACAGTGGCTGTAGCCACTAACTCAGTAGAAACAGCTTCTACTCAAGTAAAGTGCAATCAACCCTGCAATTATAAAAAAAAAATATACTGAAAAAAATTTAAATGGAGAGGGAACCTATAACTATAATCTTAAAAAAAAGTCATTTCTAATATTAATTCTAAAGCAGAAATGTTTAATGAGAGCACTAGACACATTTAGTTTATCACTAGTAGCAAAATAGAAAAATGTAACAGTTTGTATAACTCATTTTCCTTTTATTATTGGAATGTTTTCTGGGGATATTTCATACCTTTCACCAGTCCCATTGGAGACTTAGGTATTGGTAAGGATAATTAATAATGTGTGTTAAGAATTTTTATTTCATATTTGTATGTCATGTTAGAGTATTGATATATTTAGACAAAATATCACATACTAAATGAATTGAACAGAAAAATAAAATCAGTTTTGTCATCATCTGTCTACTAATTTGTCATCTATATGAATTAATGTCTTTTATTTCATATCAGCATATTATTTTCAAATGTAACTGTCTTTTTTTAAGTCACTACTGTTTTAATAATATTTTCATTGAGAAATAATTCACATACCATAATATCCACCCTTATAAAGTGTACAATTCCCTGGTTTCGAGTATACCCATAAAGTTGTACAGCCATCACCACCAACTAATTTGAGAACATTTTCAACATGCCCCCAAAAACCTACTATACATAACCAGTCAATCCCCACCTCCACCACACCCCCATCCCCTGGTAACCACTAATCTACTTTCCACGGTGGCAAACAAAGATCCGATGTAACAGTCTTAAGAACTGTCAAATTTTTAATCATGCTTCATGGATGAATGTTAGGATAATGATAGTAATGCAACCAACTTCAGTTTAAGTTTATAGCCTTCTTTTGTACATTCAAGATAAATTAAAGATTAAAACCCCAAACATCAGACCAAAAGTCAAATTAATCAACAAAGGAAAATATAAATCCCAGTAACTAGTGTTATAAGAGATAATCTATCTCCTAGAATTTTACCTGAATTGGTAATTATATGGATTTTAGAGAGTCTAGTAATAATATTATTGATCTTGCATACTGCTACCTTTTCCTAAATCCTACTCATGTCTTTTATTCACATTATTTTCTCATGCACACTGTAGTACATATTTGTCCTACTTTTTGACTGTTCATCTTTTGAACACTTTTTCTTTGTCCAGGAATTACCTAAATTACCGAATTATCAGGGCCTTCCTCAGCCTACACAGCCTGGAAATTCCAACTATTCACTTGCCCAACCTCTTTTATAGCAGAACAGAGGCACATATCCTGAGTATTGCTCATTAGGTATACCCACCTCAAACTGAATCAGAAGCTAGTTTTGCAAAAATGTAGGAAGAACAAGGACTCCATTTTTGTAATGCCGCTGCTATCAAAGAGAGTTACTTCTAGTTTCCAAAGATAGCAATAGTAGCAGCCTGAATGGCAGAAACCAGAAACCAGTATTTACTGTTGGTGATTCAAGCTGTGTGTACTCAGTGGCAACAGTGATAATGTCTTCCCCGGAAGCCCCTGGAAGCCCTGATAGTTTGTATTCTGCTATAAGAGAGGCTGGACAAGTGCACAGTTGGAATTTTTCAGGCTGTATAGTCTGAGGGTTCTTCCTGATAATATGATAATTCAGGTAATTTCTGAACAGAGGAAAAGTGTTCAAAATATGGACAGTCAAAAAAGTACAGCAAATACGTACCTCAGTGTATGAGGAAATGATCTAAAGGAAAGATGATTTGATCATTGTTCTAGGCTATATGATCTCCAAGTATGATTCTATGGTTCCTTTTGAGATGATAAGAGGTAACAGGTATGTTTTTAAGAAGACATTTTTATGTGGAAATTATCTAGAATTCTTGTAGATAGTTTTCAAATAAATACCTTGGCTAATATTAAAGTTGACATGACATTTTTGGTTTCTCTCACTTTGAGAAGAAGACAAATATGTTTTATCTAACTGTGAGGAGTTGTGTTGTATATTTGCAGGGAAAAGTCTATGTATGAATATTACATAGCCAAAGGTATAGGCAGTGTCAGATACTTGTGATTGTGAGCCAGACCCTTATGTGCTTGTTCTAAGTACCACTCAAAGCTTTTTTCTTATTATCGCAACCTATCACCAACTATAGAAGTTAAAATGCCAATTATTTGTTTCACCAGCCTCCCTTTCTTTTCTGCCATGATATGAAATGATCATTTGGCCCAATCAATAAGAAATAGTCATGATGGAAATATGTGTTCACTTTTTTATTTTATTTTATTTTATTTTAGAGACAGAATTTTGCTCTGTCACCTAGTCTGGAGTGCAGTGGTGCGATCTTGGCTCACTGCAACCTCTGCCTCCCGGGTTCAAGTGATTCTCTTGCCTCAGCCTCCCGAGTAGCTGGGACTACAGGTGTGTGCCACCACGCCCGGCTAATCTTTGTATTTTTAGTAGAGATGGGTTTTCACCATGTTAGCCAGGGTGGTCTGGATCTCCTGACCTCATGATCCACCCGCCTCCGCTTCCCAATGTGTTCACTTTTTGATAAAGGTTTTTCCATCATAATAAAAAGAGAGCTTTGATAAGAAATACCTGTTTTCTTTTTCTGATTATTTTTGTTTCAAAATGTGATTCCTGAAACTGTAACCACTGTTTTGTAACTATGAGGAGTCAAACCTAAAATGCAAGCTATTATATCAAAGAAGTTAGCTGAGCCACTGAATAAACCCTGAAAACACACTGAATTTATAATTATGATATCGAGAAATAATACTCTAATTGTTTAATAGAGTTTTAACTGGGTATCCTCTTACTTGTAGCTGAAAACAATGTTGGGTTTCATAGATATTAACTGAGTATCCTCTTACTTATGACTGAAAACAATGTTAAATGATATACCACAGACAATGAATGAGTAAACTGCTAAGCAATAGCGGGTAACTTAATGGGGATTGATGGAATATTTGTCACTTAAATGTAATAAGCACATAGACTATGAATATGGAAATATATTTTTTGGTTCATGAAAGAAATTAATTAGTAGAAAATATTTTTTCAACTGAACAAGAAAATGAATAATTTTCTCTAATAGTACACATTATAATTCTGGACCCTTGTGCAAAATTCAAAGAAAGTCCCATGTCATTCTTTGCTAATTACAAAATGTATGACTGTTGAGGAAAAACAGTCCTCTTCCAGGAAGCTTCTTCAAAGCCACAATTATATAGAGAATATAATTCAGTGACTTCTCCTATTCAGAATGTATTGTTTTATACTTCTGAATAGGGTATCAACTCCTCTTGACAAAGCAAATTTATGTCACTTAAAATGAATATTAAGTTAGAGAAATGGCGAATAAATTTATCTCCCACTCCAAAATATGCAGAGTTAGAATATCGAGTGTGTGTTTAATACAGAGAATTACTTTCAAAGATGTTAGACAAGCTGAAATCACAATCAGGAAAGGTGAAGCTACCTCAAAATTTGGAACAATATAGGAAGCCACTATCACCCTGAAGGTTAGGCAGATAAATAGAGAAAGCAGTAACGATGAAACCAATGAGCTGAGGCTTTCTGGCAAAAGTGCAAACCTCGATGGACTTCACGGTCAGGTTTGACTGTGAAGGGTCAGTTATCTGTTGTCCAGAGCCGTGGAGAAAAATGTGGCTACTGCCAGAGTGGCCACCTGACTTATCAGATGAAATGCCCTGAAAGGAGAATGGAGAAATACCCTGACTTCTTTCTTCCTCTTACCCTCCAATCTTCCTGCTTCTGTCTATTCCGCCTTTCCATTGGCCTAATCTAATGAGAAACCGGGTGCCAAGTTAATTTCTATGTTTCTAGTAGTTTGTTAGCTCTGTGAAATTGTTTTCATTACTATTTTATCCTTTAGGACGTGGACAGTGACTAGCACGTGGCACTCAGGAAGTATTTCTTGAAAGAATAGATAGCAACACAGTTTTCTATAGAATTTCATAATCTCCATCACGCTTTGATAGAGATGATAGGCCAACATAATAAGACATAATTGGAGGTTTGCATAAATGGATACATACAAAACATTGTATTCTACAAATATAGAATATAGTATGATTTCAAGTATTTGTAAAACACTTATAAAAACTGATAAAAATTGGCCGGGCGCGGTGGCTCACACTTGTAATCCCAGCACTTTGGGAGGCCGAGGCGGGCGGATCATGAGGTCAGGAGATCGAGACCACGGTGAAACCCCGTCTCTACTAAAAATACAAAAAAATTAGCCGGGCATGGTGGCGGGCGCCTGTAGTCTCAGCTACTTGGAGAGGCTGAGGCAGGAGAATGGCGCGAACCCGGGAGGCGGAGCTTGCAGTGAGCCAAGATTGCGCTACTGCACTCCAGCCTGGGCGACAGAGAGAGACTCCGTCTCAAAAAAAAAAAAAAAAAAAAAACTGATAAAAATTACTTACAAAGGAAGTATTTACATTCTAAAATATCAAAGTGTATACAAGATAATTTGATTCAAGTATTTATTAATTAGAATTTTTCAAAAGCTGAATTTTAACTTTTAAAAATGTACATACTGTGAAAAACAAATCTATGATTACAATCATAAAATAAGAAAATAAGAATAGTAGCTTATGTACCATGTGACTAAAATTGTATTTTGAGGCAAATATATAGCATAAAGTAATTTGAAGATATAAAAAATGATTAAAAAGTTTAACCAAGTCAAGAAATTACAGACAGAACCAAACAAACCCAGAAAAGCAGAAGAAATAAAATAATAAAGACAAGGACAAAATAAATGAAAAAAAACCCACAGAATTGCTAAGTAAATACAAATGCTATTAAAAAATACACACATGGAAATTTTATTTAAAAAATAGGCAAATGTTAGAATGAGAAAGTACATATAGGAGAAGAGAGAAAATATTACATCATAAATGCTATGCACAAAATAAATGACTTACAAGGAAAAGTGTCAAATTAAGTTTAATAGAAATACCTAACTTGGCCGGGCGCGGTGTATTACATCTGTAGTCCCAGCACTTTGGGAGGCCAAGGCAGGTGGATCACGAGGTCAGGAATTCAGACCAGCCTGGGCAAGATGGTGAAACCCCGTCTTTACTACAAATACAAAAATTAGCCAGGTGCAGTGGCAGGCGCCTGTAATCCCAGCTACTTGGGAGGCTGAGGCAGGAGAACCACTTGAACCCAGGCAGCAGAGGTGACAGTGGGCCAAGATCGTGCCACCACACTCCAGCCTGGGCAATAGAGTGAGACTTCGGCCCCCGTGCCCCGCCTCCCCCCAAAAAAGTACATAACTTAAATATATCAATATCTATGAGAAAGTACTAAAAATTAGCTAATTACTTTCAAATTAGCCAGAGAACTTAAGCAGTGAATACTGGTAGCCAAGTATGCACAGAGAAGTAACTTAAGACAGTAAGGTTTGGAAGTATAGAAAGACACAGATACACAAAACTGTGGAAATATAGAAAGGTTAGAAACATAGGGAAGACAGACACACAAAGCTAAATCAGTAATAAGTGTGTAGAAAATAATTTGACTTTGGGTAATGTTACTTGTAATTCTATAAAACACAGATTTATCTACTTCAAAAACACAAGCAATAAAGACTTCCAGTGAAGACCTGTATGGACTAAATTTTAAGCAACCGTAATAGGCAAGGATTTAGTGACTATTAGTATTTCATCTCTGATCTGAAAAAGCAATCGTTGTAAGCTAGAATGACGTGGATTAATATGGGGCACAAAAAATAGCTATGTCAATGGAAGAGGACACATACCCAAGTCAGGACCAAAAGTGACACACTTTGTCTCTGAGCTAAGTAAGACCTTCATTTATACAGTATTAAAAGTTATTGCCAGAATTATCTTGCAGGAATACTTGTATATTATATGTGAATTGATACTTTTGTATAAACATGTACCTATGAAAATATACAGAATGGATATATACGTGACTGTCACCAAATTAATATCTAATTTTTCATCAATGTGTGTTTATTGATCCTGTCTTTTACTTTTGTTCTTTCTTTTTAAAGAAACCCCAAGTCAAAAAGAAAGACATATACTCCAGGTAATGTAAAGGTGGTGTAACTGAACCAACTGTACTACCTTAATGTCAGAGCGTTTTGCCAATATGTCAAAGTTCAGGCTGGGGCAGGAAGGAAAGCATCAGAATGGTGCTTAAACAAGGACAATTCCCTGGCAGAAGGACCTGCAGCTGTCTACGATGTCTACATACACTGTAGTACGCACATTTAAATATCACTTTCATTTGCTATATAGGAAGGAAAGGCTAGGATAATTACTGAAAGAAGACAAAAGATCAGGTAAACCCAAATACACAAGCATATAAATATATAGCACATTATTTAAATTTGTTCACTTAGCAAATGAAGTGATGTGAAAGTATTAAATTGAAATCTCTAGTCTTTTCTTTCACCTTGCCATTTTAGAAGTCATTTTATAAGTACCTCCCCACATAAATAGATTGAATAAATAAAGCATGCAATGTAATTGATATTAACATAATTAATGAAACTAGTTTCATTAGGTAATGGATGCTAAAAGGTAAGCCACACATAACTTAATCTCATTTTTATTTTGAATTTTAAAATCAGATACCAAACTATATGAAAGTTTCATTACTAGTATTTATTAGAAATATGGGACCAAAATCAATGACAACTTTAGCTACAGTGAGGATATTTTGAGATCTGTTTGACATAAGGAAGTATAGTTAATACCCTTCCCATATTCATGAATCTTATCTTCTATTCACATTTAAAAACAATTTTAAAATAATTGTTTTCTTAGCCCTTTTAAAAACTGATATCCATTTCTATTCTTTCTCTCAGAATAGGTTCCTTATTGTTTCTTGCTTGTCTAAATTTTTTTAATTATATTCATATATTTAAAGGAGATATGCTGTTATAAACATACAAATTCTACTCATTCAATCTGCATTTCTCAGCAATGATCTCCTTAGGTAAAAATATGTTGTGTGAAACAATTTAAAATATTTTAAAAACCCTAAAGATTAGAAATACTCAACAGTAAAACATATCTCGATGTGTCTGAGTATTGGAAATCATACTCTTTTCTTTAGCATTGTTTATAATTTCCTTTAACTGATTAGTTCAGTGCTCAAAGTACTTGCTAGTTGTAGGTGGAGAGTCTCTCCTCTTTCAAGCTTTCAAAGTATCTTTTAACACCTTGCAATGTAAATAATGTGAAGTTATCTGAAGAAGAATGCTGTTAAGTCCTTCAGAAAAGCCTATTTGAGAAGTCTTTCCAGACCCTTGTTAAAATGATACTTACTTTAAGAAAAAATATCTATCATTCATTCCACTGCATTGTTCAGTTGTCACTTTTAGTTTAGTTAGAGCAAATCCAGAACCCTAGTACACTATCCTTTCACTCATTCTTCCGTCTCAACGCCCCCTCTCAAGTATATAACATAGGGAAGGATTATTTTCTGATACCTTTAACCATTCTGCCAAACAGGAATATATTACAAGGAATATTTAATAGCTTCAAGAAGCCAAATATATTTCCTATTACTTGTGTAGAGTAGAGAGCTATTTAGTATCTAAGATCAAATATATTCTTTTAAATTTAATATGCATCTTCTCTGCCTTTTCATCAGTTATTTCTTGAGCATTTTACAGACATTGTGTTACCCCTTCTCTAAGAGAATGGTTTATATGACTTGCTTGATCAACATTTAAACTTGTTTTGGTCCTATTAATAGGAAAAACCTTTCTATCCTTTTCCAAAGAGATGATTATGTATATTTAATTTACACTTTGGTTGGTAATGATGACATGCATTGCATTTTGGGAAGAACGGTCTTAACAGGTGCATGGTGCAATAGGAGGGCATCTGCAAGTAGCCAGCAGATGGGCATGGCAGTGGGAGAGGACCACCAGGTAATCAGCAGATGGACAGCGCAGAAGAAAGGAAAGTCTGTGTGAGCAGTGAATGGCTAGACCAGCAGTAAAACTTTGCCACTTGGCATATGGTAGAATGCTCATTGCATCAGCTGGAATTTGTACTACTACATTTTTGGCCAAGTCAGGAAGAGAGATTTCTAAAATATGCATATGACATTTGGTTCAAAATTCAGCAATATTTTCACAGACAAAATTGCAAATTCTTCCTTAACAAGTTGTATTACTCTTCTTTTTAGAATTTGGTATTTTGTACCCACAAAATAATTCTGAAACTGGGATCAAATCCATCCACCTCAACAGAAGAAAGAAAGCTTTTAAAAAGCAAGAGCATTCACTTGCATTAATAAAAAAAAAAAAGCGTAATGATGTGTTTCATTTTGGTACTTATTTAATGGAATAGTTCATTCATTCATTTATTAATTCATTCCAAAAGCTTGGTAAAAATGTTAGTGCTTTATTAGATACACCACCTGCAGCTTAATCTTCCTATATCACAACGTTGATTATTTCAGTCTCCAGCTTAAATATCTTTATTTTTTATTGCCCAATCATAAAAAGTTCAAATTACGTAGTGTGAATGTAGGTCCCTCCACAATCTGATGTTAAAGCATCTCAGAGTCATAACCCAAACTGCTTTGTACGTCTTCTGTAATTGTTTCTTTTTCTGATATATGACATACTTATTTGCCTGTTTTGTCCACCAGGTCTCACCACCCATTTCTGTCCAATCTTAACCATTCTTTAAAACCCATTCAAGTATTTAAATGAATAGATCTTGATTATATTATCTTGAACGGAAGTGTTTGGCAAAGAAACAACTTTCTAAGCTGAGCTTTAGAATATTTTATTAGAAAGTGTTTCTTTCTCTGTTGGGGGCTATTAGGCCAAGTAACTACAAATTTTTAAGGAACTGGAGATTGTGTATCTATATTTCTTAGTGACAGAACATTCTGTTACTGTGTTTTTCAAAAATGTCTCTTATTTTAGTTACTAAATTGAACTCCTTCAGGAATTACTAACCTAGATCTACCATGGTGTCTTAACCATAGTAAATATTCAATGAATATTTGACAACAAAAATATTTAGAGTGACAGATAATTATTCAAAAGGAAATATCATTGAATATTTTATATTTAATCAAAAACTCAAATGAAGGTATCACACTACCAGAAGTCTTTTAGATACTTCTTAAGACTTATTTGGTATTTTACACGTACTTTTTTGTAGGTGGTGCTTAAAAATGTTGGAATATACTTAAGATATTTTCTATTTAAATGTTGAAAAAATTCCCCAATTATATTTTGTTAAAATGTGTATTTATTCTACAAATACATGTTTTCTAAACAAAGATAAATTCAGTACAAATTCTTTTCAAATTACACAATTTCCCCAATTATAATTTGTTAAAATGTGTATTTATTCTACAAATAAGTACTTTCTAAACAAAGATAAGTTCAGCATAAATTATTTTCAAATTATAATAAGCTCCAAGTAAACAGAATCAAATTTCTAGGGTTTTATGGATTTGGTTTGATTTTTTCGCCCGTATCATACTTCTATCTCATCTAGCATTCAGTCCTTATCTTGATACAAACTCAAGGGCAAATACTCTTCTGTATGTTATAATCAGCATTCCTGTGAAGAGTTCATATCTCGATCAATTACATTTGAAAATATCCTAGAAAGATATCAGTGTCACGGGAAGAGCATTTCTCTACTCACTTTTGTAAAGAACTGGGCAAGGCATAGCAAAAGAAATAATGGAATGAAGATATAACCTGCAGGAAAATAACACACACACACCCACACACACACACACACACGCACACACACACACACAGAGCTGAATGATTAAGTCACACACACAGTGGAATAATTGAATCATGCACACACACGCAGTGGAATGATCAGATCGTGCACACACAGTGGAATTATTAAATCATACACACACATATATATACTCCATAAATGTGTACAATTATTATTTGTCAATTAATATAAAGGAACTGGAGTAAGGAATCGGAATCCAAGAAGTGACAAGTCAGCATCTTCCACTTACCTAAGTAACACATAGAAGGCACATAACATAGATTTATACACATCTTTCAATCTGGCAGCTGAAAAGTAGATGTTTTACTTTATAAATTCTATACCCCAAAGTACTTCAAAATAAAATGTAGTATATCTACTTTGATATTTCCAGATAGCACATTTTATCATAGCATTTTTGTGCTCCTAAATTATAGCACAGAATGTGAAATTTGAATCTGAAAATTTCTAAGAGTTTAAGTAAACTTATTATATGTTCTAACTTCAAATAAAATAACCAAACTTTGTAATTATACGTATGCTTCTGAGTATAAAAATAAAAATGCACACAATCACCAGTTACTTAAAAATTTGTAGTTACTTGGACTAATAGGGCCCACTAGAGAAAGAAACATGTTCTAATAAAGTATTCTAAAGTTCAGCTTAGAAAGCTGTTTCTTTGCCAAACACTTCCATTCAGTGAGAGAAAACAGCTTATGATGAATCTTTTAAAAACCAGGCTTGTAGTTGCTTTTTATAGCTGCATATGTAAACCCACGTAATATAAACCAATGGAGAAAGAAACATGTTCTAATAGATTTTCAGTTTGCTTACAAAGGTGCTTCTCTGTGAAACTCTTCCATTCACTAAAAGAAAAAAAATTATGATGCATCTTGTTTGTTTGTTTGTAGAGCTAGGGTATCTCTATGTTTCCCAGGCTGTCTTGTATTCCAAGCCTCAAGTGATCCTCCCACTTCAGCCTCCGAAAGTGCTTGAGCCACTGCATCTGGCTTTATCATGCATCTTAAAGAAAGAAAGTATGCTTGCATTTATTTTTATGGCTGAATTTTGCTACTTGGAATGTTAGGGTCCCATAAAGAATGAAACATGTTCTAATAACAGATTCTAAAGGCTAGCTTAGAAAAGTGGTTTATTTATTTTGTCAAACCTTTCCATTCACTGAAATAAAAGAGCACATGATCAACCTTTAAGAAAGCATGCTTACATTTACCTTTTTTTTTTTTTTTTTTTTTTTTTTTGAGACAGAGTCTCGCTCTGTCACCCAGGCTAGAGTGCAGTGGCGCAATCTCGGCTCACTGCAAGCTCCGCCTCCCGGGTTCACGCCATTCTCCTGCCTCAGCCTCTTCGAGTAGCTGGGACTACAGGCGCCCGCCACCACGCCCGGCTAATTTTTTGTATTTTTAGTAGAGACGGGGTTTCACCGTGGTCTCGATCTCCTGACCTCGTGATCCGCCCGCCTCGGCCTCCCAAAGTGCTGGGATTACAAGCGTGAGCCACCACGCCCGGCACATTTACCTTTTATAGCTTCATATGTAAACCCGTGTAATATAAACCAGTAAAGAAAAAACATGTTCTAATTTTTTTTTTTTTTTTTTTTTTTTTTTTTTTTTTGAGACAGAGTCTGGCTCTGTCCCCCAGGCTGGAGTGCAGTGGCCCCAGCTAATTTTTTGGTATTTTTAGTAGAGACGGGGTTTCACCGTGTTAGCCAGGATGGTCTTGATCTCCTGACTTTGTGATCCACCCGCCTCAGCCTCCCAAAGTGCGGGGATTACAGGCGTGCGCCACCGCGCCTGGCCAACATGTGCTAATTTTAAAAATATATACTAGTTAGCCCTCTTATTAATCTTAACAAATTTAAATAATCATTATTTTAAGTTGATGAATATAAAACAACTGGCTCTTATTTTTCTCATCTTATTTCTTTGTGTTTTTCACACTGCTGCAACAAATCTACTCTACAGATATATCTCAAAATTACAGATTATTTGGTCATTTTGATGGTCCTCAATTTTCCAAGATGGTTAGACATACAGAAATAATTTTTCGACATTACAAGTCCAAGAGGTTACTTGTGTTTATCAACATCTGAATCTTCCCTTTTGGACAACTGGTGGGAGGTATATAACTTATACAAAAACACAACTCATGCTTGTGATCTGAAATCTTTAGTTACGTAGTTGAAATAAACACAATAGCTAAGCTTTCATGTGTAAATGTTCACCAATTTCTTCTGAAGTTCCCTTCAGTTTAAGGAATAAAATAAATCTATTGTTTTTTGTATTCCTCAAAATAGTTTCAATGTTCAGTCTATCTCAAAATGATATTACCTAATTGGGAACTAGCCATTAATTTCAGATATTGCATTTCCAGTTTGCATTTTCATGCAATATTTTATTAACTAAAAAGGCAAAAACTCTTCTATTTAACCGTTCCTCAGTTTTTAGCCTTTTATTTCAAAATCTGCCATATTGGAGTTTCTTTCAGAAAATCATGACAAATTTAGCCATTCTTAAGTAAAGGAGATTCAAGATGAAGAGCAAAAGCTTTACTTTTTTCTCAAATGTCTAATTTTTTTGTTGCCCATCAATTTAGAAAACAGTGAATCCTCACTATGGCTGAAGGAATGGATACTAGTTCACTAGGTGAAAATGCTGGGTCGCTTTTCTCAATCTCTGCCAAAAATTTAGTTAGATTTGATCTTTGGTATCCCATTACAGAACACATTCAGTTCGTTCACCTTTTAATTCACTTGAAAGTACTGCATCTTGAAGATGACACGGGAAGAGAAGAACTGATGAGTTCTAAAGGTAACAGTAGAGATGATTGGCTTTTTTGTTGTTATGCGATTATGGACTTGCCTGAACCCTCATAAAACGTCCAGCTACTAAACATAGTGGGCAACAGAGCTAAAAACTATTGCTGCTTCTCTTAGCCTTTGATAAAATATATAAGAGAAGGCTACTATTGGGGAAAATTTTTAATTTCATATAGTACAACTTCCTTATTTATAGTTAACATTAAGTGAGCTTCACAAAATTACACAGCTTGTTAGTTGCAAAAATAAGAATAAACAGTATGTACCTAGTTAAATATTTTTTCATTATGTCTTCTCTCCACTGTATACTTTAAATACTATAATTTGTATACGCATTAAAAATAAGAATTTAAATTAGACACAGAAAATTCCCATAATAAGAAGCCACACTTGAAATAGTCAGATTTCCTACTTTAAATGGATAACAAAGCGTTCTAATTTTTGAAACCTATTTTGGATTGGTTTAGACATTTGAAATGCTTTTTTTTTTTTTTTTTTTTTTTTTTGAGACGGAGTCTTGGTCTGTCTCCCAGGCTGGAGTGCAGTGGCGCGATCTCGGCTCACTGCAAGCTCCGCCTCCTGGGTTCTCGCCATTCTCCTGCCTCAGCCTCCCAAGTAGCTGGGACTACAGGAGCCCGCCACCATGCCCGGCTAATTTTTTATACTTTTAGTAGAGACAGGGTTTCACCTTGTGCCAGGATGGTCTCGATCTCCTGTCCTCGTGACCCACCCGCCTAGGCCTCCCAAAGTGCTGTGCTAGGATTACAGGCGTGAGTCACCGCGCCCAGCCTGAAATGAATTCTTTAACCATCAATGCCTATTTATAAGGTTCATTAAATATAAATATGAAATGATTAGAAAATGTAAGACCATATTTAGCAAAGTAAAAGACCTCTTGTCAAAATAGATCATCATAAAACAAAATAACAAAAATTTAATAACAACCCTAGAAAAATTTTGTGCCAACACATGTATAAAAGCTTCATTACAATACAGCTAATCTAAAAGTGTATACCTCACCATGCCATTAAATATTGATTTTTAATCTATTTTTAGATTTTTCAGTTTGCTACTAAATTATTAGCACTTCAAATTTTAAAAAATTCAGGTTTTTGTAACTGGTAAAATGTAAGATTAAGATGATTACCTTAGGATATTTAATGTAATATAAAATTAAGTGGAGAAGTCAGTTAATCAAAATATGAATTGTGGAATGTCTTAAGCTACTTATCAAGGTCTCCTGTTTATAGTGTGCATACCCGGGAATAATTTGTGAATGTCTGAGATGTGGGAATTTATATGTGGTTTTGGAGATGAGGCCTTCCTGGAAGTGTAGTATGACATTTGGCGGGAGAAAAAAAACAAGAATGCAAAGCACTGAAAACTAATTTGCAGAAGGGGAGAATGCATAAAGAGGGTAAGCATTTATCAAACATGTTATACTACAGAGGGGAAAAGTTCCTTGTTGATGGAGAAGTTCCTTGGCTTTCGTACTACACATCCATCATATGAGGATAGAAAATATCACAGATAAATATTGCATTGTATAATATAGTATTCTGAATACAAATAAGGAGGAGATTCTAAATGTCAGTGCATAATGGATACCTCACATGTGGCTTTTATTCTAATTTGTTTTGCTGATTTTATGCTTGGGAATGATACCCAGGCTGTTAGTTACTGAAATGATAATGCTCTATCACAGTTGTGATTTCTTATAAAAATTTAATTCAGACCTACCAGCTCTAAACTATAAAACCATAGATATCAATTTAGAAAGCTATTATGTAAGAATAGGTGAATCTTACTGACAGCAAGTTCGATTGAGATACACTTAATTATTTAACACACAGGTGCATGGTATTAATAATATTGCTACTCAGAGAAAAGTTTTTTTTCTCTAAAGCTTACAAAATTACATATTTCAGCTATAGTTAATTCATATTAATCTGCTGGAAATGAAATTATTTTTCTTCAAGTAATATAGGGAAACATTATGCCGATCTTAAAGAGGATTGTACACAAAGTGCTTGGTAATATAAAAAGCATTATGTTGCCAATTTACCTTTGCAGAATCTAATAATATCAAGTAGTATCATTTAGGAGGCATAAACTAAAATAAACATCAGGACCAAGCCCCGCAACTAACCAAAATAAAACAAAATTTTAAAAGCCCGTCTAAATAGGAACAAAGATTATTTAAAATATTTTTAAGATCTTAATTAAAATGGATTTAATTTTCTTCCAAAGAAGATGTACTGTGATTCAATTTTACCAGAACTATTCATTATAAAATTTCTTCAGCCAGTCTTATGTACTTTTGCCTGCTCATAGACTTGTTGGCCATTTGTTTGTCTTCTTTTGAGAAATGTTGATTCATGCAGCCTACTTTTTAATGGGATTATTTGGGGTTGTTTTTTGTTGAGTTGTTTGGGTTCTTTGTAAATCCTGGATATGAGTCCCCTGTTAAATGTATACTTTCCAAATATTTTCTCCCATTCTGCAAGTTGTTGTTTCACTCTGTTATTTCTTTTGCTGTGCAGAAGCTTTTTTGTTTAAATCCCATTAATCTATTTTTTGTTTTTGTTTCCTGTGCTTTTGAAGTCTTATTCGTGAATTCTTTGCCTAGACCAGTGTCAAGAAGAGTATTCCCCAGGTTTTTTTCCAGTATGTTTATGGCTTCAGGTCTCACATTCAAGTCTTTAATCCATCTTGAGTTGGTTTTTACATATGGTGAGATACATGGATCCAGTTTCATTCTTCTGCACACAGCAGTCCATTTTTCCCAGCACCATTTATTGAAAACTGTGTCCTTTCCTCAGTATATAGTATTTCCAAATTTGGCAAAGATCAGTTGCCTTTGATTATGTGGTTGTATTTCTGAGTTCTCTTTTCTTTTCTTTCTTTTGAGATGGAGTTTCACTCTCGTGGCCCAGGCTGGAGTGCAGTGGCGTGATCTTTAGGTTTTTCTAGATATAAGATCACGCTATAAGTGAACAGAGATAATTTGACTTTCCCTTTTCCAATTTTGATGTTTTTATTTTTTTTCTTGCCCAATTGCCCTGGTGAGAACTTCCAGTACTGTCTTGCACAAGAATGATAAAAGTGGTCATTCTTGTCATGTTTCAATTCTGAGAGGGAATGCTTTCACCCTTTCCTCACTTTGTATGATGTTGGCTGTGGGTTTGTCATATATGGCCTTTATGTTGAGTTATGTTTCTTCTGTCCCTAGTTTGAAGATTTTTATTACGAAAAGATACTGAATTTTATCAAATGCTTTTTCTGCATCTATTCAGATGATCATATGTTTTTTTCATATGATTTTGAACAGATCAGCATGTTTCTGTTCATGTGATGTATCAAATTTATTGATTTATATATATTGAATCATCCTTGGGTCTCTAAGATAAATCCCGCCTGAGCATGATAGAGTATCCTTTTATTATGTTATTGGATTCAAGTTACTAGTACTTTGTTGAGGACTTTTGTGCCTATGTTCATCAGAGATATTGGTCTGTGATTTTCTTATTTTGTTATATCTCTGTTTGGCTTTCATATCAAGGTGATACTTGCTTCATAAAATGAATTGGGGAGAACTCCCTCCTTGATTTTTTGGAATGGTTTCAGGATTACTGATATTAGTCCATTTTTGTATGTTTGATAGAATTTGTCTGTGCATCCATCTAGTCCTGGCGTTTTTTAGGGGTTAAGGGGAGGATTTTTTTTTATTACTTATTCAATCCCACTACTCATTATTGATCTGTTCAGGGGTTCTTCTTGGTTCAACCTCAGGAGCTTGCAGTTTTCCAGAAATTTATTTCCTCTATGTTTTCTAGTTTGTGAGCATATAGATGTTCACAGTAGTCTCTCATGATATTTTTAATTTCTATGGTATCAGTGTAATATCTCCTTTTTCATTGCTGTTTATTTACATCTTCTCTCTTCTTGGTTAGTCTAGCTAGTGGTTTATTATTTTTGCTTCTCTTTTCAAAGAACCAACTTCTTATTTTGTTGATCATTTGTATTTTGGGGGTGCCTCTCTTTAATTCTCCTCTGACGTTTGTCATTTATTTTCCTTAGCTAACTTTGGGTTTGGTTCATTCTTGTTTTTTCTAGTTAATTGAGGTGCAACATTAGCTTGTTATTTTGTGATTTTTCTACTTTATTGATGTATGCATTTAATGCTATAAACTTAGCACTAGGTTTTAGTATGTTGTGTTTTCATTTTCATTTGTTCCAAAATTTTTTTTAAATTTCTGTCTTAATTTCTTAGTTGATCCAGTTATCATTCAAGAGCATGCTGTTTAATTTCCATGTATTTGTATAGTTTATAAGTTTCCACTTAGTATTGACATCTAGCTTTAATCCACTGTGGTCTGAGAAGGTACTTGATGTGATTTCAATTTTTACAAATCTTTTAAAATTTTCTGTGGCCTAAACTCTAATCTATTTTGGAGAATGTTCCACGTGCTAATGAAAACGATGAATATTCTATAGTTGGTGCATAGACTGTTCTGTAAATGTTTGTTAAGTCCATTCTATCTAAAATCCAATTTAAATCCAATGTTTATGTTAAATTTCTTTCTCAATGATCTGTCTAGTGCTATGGGTAGGGTGTTAGAGTCCCCACCTACTATTGTATTGCTGTCTATCTCTTTTTTAAAGTCTAGTATTATTTGTTTTGTGAATCTGGGGGCTCCAGTGTTGGGTGCATATATATTTAGAGTTGTTGTATCCTTTTGATAAATTGATCCCTTTATCATTACATAATCACCTTCTTTTTTTTTTTTTTAACTGTGTTTGATTTTAGAAGTCTGTTTTAGCTGACATAAATATTGCTACTGCTTGCTTTTGGTTTCCATTTGTGTGGAAGATCTTTTCCTTTATGTCCAGTCTATATGTGTCTTTATGAGTATCTTTCAAGTGTAGCATTAAACCATTGACATACAAGGTTAATATTGATATACGAGGCTTTGTTACTGTCATATTATTGTTTTCAAGGTGTTTTATCATTTCTTTGTTTCCTTCCTTTTCTCTCTGTTTTATTTTGGTGTTTATGGTTTGAGGAGATTCTGTCATGTTGCCATTTGATTCATTTTTCTTCCTCTTTTGTGAGATTGTTTTATAAAACCTGTGAGTTTTATATTTTCACATGATTTTGTGATGGTGAATTTTGACCTTTCATTTCCATGTTTAAGACCCTTTTAAACATTTCCTGTAGGTTCAGTCTAGTGGTTACAAATTCTGTCAGCATTTACTTGTATGAGAAAGACTTTATTTCTTCTTCATTTTTGCAGTTTCAGGCAGCATATGTTTATAGAGAAATATACAGAAAAACACTGTATTTCCTTTAGTGTTTTTCTTTCAGCACTTTGAATATGTCATCCCATTCTCTAATTACCTGTAAGGTTTCTGCTGAAAAGTTTACTGTTAGTCTAATGGGATTTCCTGTATAGGTGACTAGATACTTTTCTCTTGCTAATTTTAATATTACTTCTTTCACTTTAACTTTTGACATTCTGACTATAATACGCTTTGGTGAAGTTATTTTTGCTATGTCTTTGCCTGGGGGTCGCTGGGTCTCCTATAACTGAATGTCTAAATCTCTTGCTAGAGTTGGGAAGATATTATTGATTATTCCCTTAAATAGCTTTTCTAAACTTTTTAATCTCTCTTGCCCCGGGGAATACCAATATTTCCTAAGTCCAGTCACTTTATGTGGTTTCTTATGTCTTGAAGGCTTCATTCATTCTATTTTATCCTTTTTTCCTTATTTTTATCTGACTGGATTATTTCAAAAGACCCATCTTCAAGTTATGAAATTTTGTTTTCTGCTTGATCTAGTCCATCATTGAAGCTTTCAAATGTATTTTGCAATTCCTTCAATGATATTTTAGTCCCATAATTTTTAAAGCTTTCTTATCTCCTTGGTAAACTTCTCATTCATATCCTGAATTGATTTTCTGATTTCTTTGTATTAGTTTTCAGATTTTTCTTTTCTCACATTGAGCGTCTTTAAAGATCAATATTTTGACTTCTTGATATGGTGTGTCAATAAATTATTTTTTATTGGAATCAGTTGCTGGACCATTATTGTGGTCCTTTGGTGGTGCCATACTTCCCTGCTTTTACACATTTCCTGTGTCCTTCTGTTGACATCTGCACATCTGGTGTAGCAGTCATTTGTTCCTATTTTTGGATATTGCTTTGTACGGGAGAATTTTTTTTCCTGAAGATGTATGTATGTTGTTGGTTAAGTAGGATCTGTTGGCTTTGACTTTGGGTGCCTATGGTAGTATAATCTTTGTATGGCTTCTTTAGCAATACACATAGGTCAGTAGTGTCTGTGATTTTCTCAGTGGCTTAGGGAATATTTATTAGTTGAAGTAGTGGTGAAGTTTTTCTGAGGACTCGGATGCCAAATGAGGTAGTCTGAAGGCTCCAATGGTGGCAGCATTGGGCTGAGTGTGCCTGTTTTTAGACCTCAGAGCAGCTTACACTGTTTCCAGTGTTAGTGGGTCCTAGAGGTCTAATTCTTGGGTCACCAGATGGCATGTTTGGAAGCTAGTAGTGGAAGTGGTGGGCTGGGTATGTGGGTGAATTCTCAAGCCCCTGAGCAGCTAGTGTGTTGTGGGTGATGGCAGTAGCAGTGGTGGAGCAACCCACTGGGACCCAAGTAGTCTACGTTGGTGTTGCTGGTATCTGTGATGTCTTGGGCGGGCTACTCTCCAGTCCCACAGCTGCCTGTGGTAGGGCTGCTGGTATTGTCCTAAGTGTGCTGAGAAGAGCTTGGTCTCCATGTCCCTCTCACAGCTGGGTGGGAGCTGCAACTGTGTCATTTCAAACTTAGCCTGAAGGAAGGGAACAACCTAGCATTAAATTCTCAATATTGCACTTTGGTCCAGGGACCAGATAAGTTAGGGCCCCTTCCAGGCAAACAGCATAGGCAAGAAGCCGTGGGGGGTGCTTTCCACTCATATCTCAGTCTCACAGCAGCCCACTGTGGGGCAGTGAGTGCTGTCCTAGATATGTGTAAGAGAGCATAGTTTCCCTGTCCTACCTTGGCTGGTCAGTGACTGCAGCCCCTTCAGCCCAAACTCAACTCATCATTAAACTCTCAAAATGGCGCCTTGCTTGTCCTTCCCAGGCAAGCAGTGTGGGCAAGAAGCTGTCGGGAGAGCAATCCACTCACGTTTCAGTCTCAAAAGCAGTCCATAGTAGGGCAGTAGGGACCCTCCCAGGATTGCAGAGGAGTGCTATGTCGTCCTTCTCCCTTGTTGGAGCAGTGTAGCAGCAGCCGCCATGTCTGTAGATCCCTGGTATCTAGGCTTTCAAAATAGCACTCAGCTCAAGCTGCTCTGGGATCAAATGACTGTGGGATTCCATATGGGTTCTCTTTTTGCAGCAACATCTCTGGGCAATCTTTAGGTATCTCCATATATCAAGCCTGAGCCCTCAGTGAGTCAAGGGTGTCTCCTATAGACAAGATCATAAAAGCCCATTTCAAAATGTGGAGCTCTGGGAGTTTCTCTCTTACTGTTTCCCCACATCCAGGAGGATCACCTTACTCTCAGCCAGTCTCTGGCCAGGCAAACTGCCACAAATCCTCTCCTTACTTCTGGTGCTTCCCATCACTTCTCCGGTGTATCATATTATTCTCTCCTAGACAATCTCTTCAAAATGTGAACATCTACCTACTATTTGCATTCTTCTCCATGGAGGAGGCACATTCTACCTGCATCTAGTAAGTCATCTTGATCTGATCTCTTGCAATCTGTTTTTAGATGCAGAAATGTTTTAAAATATGCATGAAAATTTTTTAATAATTAGATTTCTAGATATTTGAAGTCCAGCATAGAAAATTTAAAATGAGTGGCTAAAATAAACAAATAATTTAAAATGTAGAAAAACCTGCACATACTTTCAAAAGAAATAACACATTATTTTTATGTTGATAGTCACATTAGTAATATTAAATTGTATAAAATTATCAGACTATAAAAACATTTAAAATCTTACAATCGCTCTTTCCCACTTTCTATTTCAATCTAAGTAGATAATAAAAATTTTCTGTATTCTTAAATTCTGATATGTAATCTCAATGTAAGGCAGTAAAAATGAAAAATAAAGTACCTCAACCACTTTATTAACATTAGATATTCTAAAGAAGTATTTTACAGGTTATCTTATTTTGTCCTGGGCTCATACTAAGTTATGAACTCTCAAAAAAAGGAAGGCAGGTGTTTCTATCTGTCTTTCTTTCAACTTATGTCTATAAATCTAAATGCGAAATATTTTGGGGATATGAGCAGTGCATGGGAAAAGTAATGTATCTGTTTTCATAGAGTTTACATTCTATATCTTCTTCATCTTTCATTCCAAATTTGTTTCCCGATCAAATATATTTTTGAAATATATTCATCCAAAAAATATCTAATTTTCTAAAGAAATTATAGAATGTGTGTATATTTTACAAATATGAAATAAACAAGTCTTTATGATCAACCCCTGCAAAAATATATAGTAACTTCCAATGAATTGTGCTTTTTCTTCTTTTACGCAAACAAATCCTTCATTTTTACTTTTAATATGCTTTCTTTCCTTTTACTCATGGATTGTCGTGTTGAACGGTAGTTTAAAGACAGGTTCTAATTTATTTTTCTAAACAAAGATTTGAAAAGTGTAATTTCCTCCCCAATTTTTTAGTTATCCTCAGATCTCTCTTAAACTACCTAGAGACATATCTTCTTAACTAGTTCAAAAATTCATTGTTGGATATGCAACATATAGAAAAATGCACAATTGAATTTCAAATCACAGTTTGAATTTTGAAAGACTTGCTAACTCATTATCCACTACAAACATTTTATGTGAGGCCTAATAATATCTTTAATTATTGTATATAGAAAAATATATTATATTTCTTTAAATTAATTTTACAAAATACCACAGCCCCTATATTTATCTTTATAGTAAATTGCATTTTGGTATTATAACTGGCCTGTAAGAGAGGCATTTTAAAATATGTCTTCATAGGAGTTTTGAGGAGAACATTGTCTATGCTATCACTAAATGCCTCCTATATAAAGACAGCACCAAATGAAAAATGTTTTCAAGATATAAGGACAATCTGCTTTTAATAAATGCTTGCTTTGTTGCTTTGTTTTTTCTTTGTCCTCCTTTGTTTAGCTAATAATGAACATCATGTGACTGATCATTCCTGCTTTTGGTTTTTACGCTGAAATTTCTAACCAACTCTGAAGCTGCACTATAACAAACAGCTACAATCCATAGCAAGCAACAAAAGAAAACCTTGAAGAAAGAAAATAATCTGATTTCCAGAGTTACCATATTATAATATTCAATATATCCACACTTCAAAAAATAATTTTGAAGCCTGTGAAGAAACAAAAGAGTATGGCTCATTCACAGGAGTTAACAGAACTGCCTGAAGAAGCATAGCTATTGAACATTTTAGACAAAGATTTTAAAGCAAAATTCTTAAATATACTAAAAGAGGTAAAGGAGACCACGAGTAAAACTACAGGAAAACTAGAAAATATCAATAAAGAGAAATTATAAAAAGAACTTAAAAAGAAATTCTGTAATTAAAGAGCACATGGTAGGCTGAGGTGGAATGATCTCTTGAGGCCAGGAGTTCCAGACCAGCATAGGAAACATAGTGAGAACCCATCTCTAAACAAGTTATCTAGGCATGGTAGCTCATGCCTGTTGTACCAGCTACTCAGGAAACTGAGGCAGGATAATTGCTTCAGCCCAGGAGTTTGAGGCTGCAGTGAGCTAAGATAATGCCACTACACTCTAACCTGGGCAACTCTGTGAAACTCCCTCTCTTAAAAAAGAAGTACATCAACTGACAAAGAGAACTCATTATTTTGAATAGCAGATTTGAATAGCAGAATAAAGAATAGCAGGTTTGAATAGCAGATTTGAGCAGGCAGAAGAAAGAATACATGAACTTTAAGGCCAGTTAACTGAAATTATTCAGTCTGAAGAGCTGAAAGCCCAAATATGAAGAAGAATGAACAGACACGAAGAAACCTGTGACATGCCACCGAGTAGACAACCACTCATATAATGGAAATCCCAGAAAGAAAGGAGACAAACAGGGAAGTGAGAATATTTGAATACATTATAGTTGAAAACTTCTAAAATCTGATAAAGTATACACATTCAAGAAACCCAACAAATCTCAAGGGAACAAACACAAAATTCCACCCAATCTACATTATAATCAAATTGTCAATAGCCAAAAAGAAAGAGGAGATCCTAAAAGCCGCAAAGAAGCAGCAATTCACCATGTATAAAGGATCTCAATGAGATTAACAGCAGATTTTTCATCAGAACACATGAAGACTGGAATAGAGTGGGATAACTATTTTAAAGTGCTAAAATTTTAAAATCTGCAAACAAGAATTGTATATCTGGCAAAACTACCCCACAAAAATTGAGAAATTAAAATGTCCCAAATAGACAAAAGCTAAGTTTATTAATGAAACAAGTTCATTAATAGTAGTAGATCTGCCCTAGAAGAAATGTTAAAGGGAGAGAGTGATGCCAATAATATATCAGAATATGAAGCTACAGACTCTTCCATTACCCATGAATGCACCAAATACAGAGCTACATGTAGATCAATTTCCTCTGTGAGAATTCAGAATCTAGTTGAGAGATGCCTGCACAACAGCAACTGAGAAAATACCCATAATTGAAACAGGCAGGAAAAGCTGATCATAAACCTCACCCTCAGCAAAGCCACATAATTGGGAAGTAACTGAACTCCCAGCTTCTCCCTGAAAAATGAAGGGCTTGAACCACTCATCTAGCACCCCAACTTTTATGGCTGCTACTTATGGGACTGGATTCTAACTCCCCTATCTCTAGGAGTTGATAGGACCCAGCATTTACTAGTTTCCTGGAACCACAGAGAATAAAAAGACAGTTTTAAATAGGCACGTGAGTAACTGCCACAGCTTTTCCCCCTAGGCAAGCACAGAATGAGCAGACAATAAAGCCCAGCTCCTGGATTATCTGTGAAAGGGATTAGACTGAGTATCTAATTCTCAGCTTTTTCAGCTGCTGCCTAAAGGTCTGCCTAAAATGGGTGGGTGAGCATTTTGCAAAGCCCCTCCTCAGCTTGCTCCTGAAGAAACTAAATAAATAAGAACAAAATGAAAACCTCCAGTTTCTCCTTGAAAAGAATTCAACTACACTAATATAGAGTCTGATTTTTCGTGCTCCTGTTTGAGGGTCCAGCTTTTAACTTGCTTGTCTCTTGGAGCTGTTGAGATCCAGCACTCACTGGTCCCTCAGAGTCTACAGAGAACAAAGCAGTAGTTTTGAGCAGTCATGTGAGCTCCTCCTGGGGCTCTTCCTCTTGGTTTGCTCCAGGAGAAAAAAAAAAAAGCAAGCTCTAAGCTCTTCCCTGGAAGGGGTTTGGCTACACATCTAATATTGCATCTTTTCCAGCTGCTGTCCAAGAGTCTGGCTTCTAACTCACTTGTGCCTGGGAGTTAATGGACCAGACAGTCGCTACCCAACTAATAGTCTGAACAAGCATGTAGGCACTTGCCACTGCTCACTCTAGTGATGAAATCTCCCTAGCTCGCTCCAGTGATAAAATCAAGCCTTCAACTTCTCCTAAGATGTTGGATTATACATCTGCCTCCTGCCCCCAACTTTTCTGACTGTTACTTGAGGAACTGGCTTCTGTAACAGCTGTTCTGAGAGCTGACAGGGCTTGGAATTCATTAGGCCTGTAGGTGTAAAAAGAGCAAAGAGATGATTTCAAGAGCATTCTAAACACACGTGCATGTATTTCCCACAGCTTCTCTCCTCAGCTCAGTGCAGAGGAAGTGCGTGATAAAATCTAGGTCCCAGCTTTTTCCCGAGGAGAGAAGGAGCTGGACCACACATGTAGCACCTCAGGTTTTCTGACTGTTACTCAATGGACTGGTTTCTCTTTCGCATGTCTTGAGGCGTTAATGGGACTTGTCATACTTTAGTCTGTTGAGGACAAGTAAGAATGCAGATGGTGGTTAGGAAAAGCTCAAAGGTGAGAGGCATCTAGAATCTCTGGCCAGGCTGTTTGATGAGGTTCCTGTCTTATATAAACCAATATGTGAAGACTGGGCGAGGTGATTTTTAAAATATAATGTGTAGAAACTAACAGAGAGTCAAGAAAAATGAAGAAAACATATAAATATGTTTCATGTAAAAGAAAAAAGATAATGTCCAGAAGCTGACCCTGATGAAATGAAGATACATGATTTGTCCTATAGATAATAAAAAATAATGGTCATAAAAATGCCCGCTGAGTTCGGGAAAGCAATGCAGGAACAAAGTGAATATTTCAATAAAGCCATGGAAAATGTTAAAAAGTACCAAACAGAAATCACAAAACTGAAGAATGAAATCACTGAACTAAAAACTGTAAGTGGTTCAAGAGCAGACTAGATCAGGCAGGAGAAAGGATCAGTGAACTTAAAGATAGGTCATCAGAAATCACCCATCCAGTCAAAAGAGAGGAAAAAAAAAAACAAAAAAAAACAGAATGAAAAAGAGTGAAGATAGCTTAATGGCGGGGAGGGGAAAGCAGGGGCAATGTAAGCATTATGGAAATTCCAGAAGGAGAAAAGAGAAAGCGACAGAAGGCTTACTTGAAAATTAATGGCTAAAAGTTTCCCAAACTTGGGGAACAAAATGAACATTCAGATCCAGGAATCTTAAAGGATACCAAATAATACAAATACAAAAGAACCCATACTAAGACACATCAAATTGTCACAAGTTAAAAAGAAAAAAAAAATAGAAAGCAGTAAGTGAAGAGTGATTTACATACAAGAGAAGCTTAATAAAGACAGTCAAGAGATTTTTCTGCAGAAACCTTCTGGGCCTGAAGGGAGTAGGATAATATACTCAGAGTCCTGAAAAACAAACAAACAAACAAACAAAAAACCTGCCAGCCTGGGAAATCTGTCCTTCAAATGGAAAAGGAGCTTAGACATCAGAAAGATGGCTGAATAGGGCACCTGCTCATATCCTTCCAAAACAAGAATTCTGCACCCACCAACAGACTAAAGTCTCTTGGTGGGATCCTCGGAATTTAGGTGTAAGACTGGAAACTTGGTGGAGCCCAGGACCTTGGAAGGTCATTTTAAGAGTGTAGACTGACACACAGTTAGTAAACATGCTAATCACGCTCCCAGCTTCAAGTCCAGAAATGGCCCCATTCCCTGAAGGGCTTGGCTACCACCTAATTTTGTCTTGAGCCTGCAAGCTCAACCATCTGCCAAAAGGTCCAGGAAGATTTTCTCACACTAGTGTCTTGGCACAGCGGCTCATCTGCTTACTGACATCATTTCTCAGCAGTGAACCTGAAAGTTGCCATGTGGAGTGACTCCAGCCCCCTTCAACTGAGGTCCCAGTTTAGAACTATTCACATGAGGTACCAGAGGGAAACTTGCCCATAATTCATAGCCCAGTAGTCTAAGAGTCTCTGATGGGCTTGCCAGCCTCTGTGCCACAGCAGATACTGAAAGGACTCAGTCTCAGGTTCAGCTTCTCCTGCTACACTCAGGGAACTGCCTGTGCAGATACTTACTAGAAGATATGTGCTTATTTGAGCCAACAGGACAGACTCACTAGCCTTTGTTCGACAGCAGATCCCAAAGGGTCCCAGTCTCAGCTCTATCTCTCTTACTGCAGTCGGAGACATAACCTGCCAGTGCAGAGGCCTGCTGAGAGACAAGGCTTGTCAAAACCAACAAGATAGGTTTGCTGGCCTTCATCTCACAGCAGGTCCTGAGAGGATCCCGGGATCAGCTCTAGCCTCTCTTTCTGCAGTTGGGAACATAGATGCAAAAGGCTTCAATGAAATACTAGCAAAACAAATGCAATAACACATTGAAAAGATTCCACGACCAAGTAGAATTTATTTCTGGGTTGCCAGATGGTTGTTTGGAGAAAGCTCTTTGACATTGGTCTCAGCAGTGATTTTTTGATATGACATCCACCGTATAAGCAAAGAAAGCAAAAGTAAACAAGTGGGACTACCTCAAACTAAAAAAGTTTTTGCCTAGCAAAGGAAAAAGTCAACAGAGTGAAAAGGCAACTTAAAGAATGAGAAAAAAATATCTGCAAACCTTGCTTCCGATAGGGGATCAATATCCAAAATACAGTAGTAACTCAGAAAACAATAGCAAGAAAACAATCTGATTTTAAAATAGGCAAAGAACACGAATATACATTTACCGAAGAAGACATACAAACATACAAACGACCAATAAGTATACGCAAAGGTGCAGAACATCATTTATCATCAGAGAAGTGTGAATCAAAACCACAATGAGACATCACATCACACCTGCTGGGAAAGTTATCAGAAAGTCAAAAAATGACAAGTGTTAGCAGAGAAAAATAAACCCTCATATACTGCTGGTGAGAATGTAAATTGGCACAACTATAATGGAAAACAGTATGGAGGCTCCTCAAAAAATAAAAAATAAAACTACCATATAATCCAGCAATCTCACTTCTGTGTATATATCCAAAGGAAAAAAATAAATGCGTCTAAGAGATATCAACACTCTCATGTTCATTGTAACTTTATTCACAATGGCCAAGTTATGGAAATAACATAATTTTCCATCAATGGCTGAATGGATAAAAAATATATGGTATACAGATGCTCCTCAATGTATGATGGGATTATGTCCTGATGAAACCATTGTAAGTAGAAAATATTATAAGTCAAAAATGTATTTAATGCCTCAGTATACCCATAACAAAGTCGAAAAACTGTAAATCAAAAGTTGTGAAACATCTGTATATATGCAATAAAATGGTATTCAGGCTTTAAAAGGCAAGAAACCCTTCCATCTGCAATAACATGGATGAACCTCTAGGACATTATGGTAAGTAAAATATGCCCAGACGCAGAGAAAATGTTGCATAATCTTATTCATATGTGGAATATAAAATAGTCAAACTCATAGAAGCAGAGAGTAGAACGGTAGTTAACAAGGGGTGGAGGATACAAGAAATGGAGAGACATTGGTCAAATGGTACAAAGGTTTCAGTTATATAGGATAAGTAAGTTCTAGACATCAATTTTACAGCATAGTGATTATAATTAATGACATTCAATACTTAAAATATGCTGAGAGTTGATCTTAAGTGTTCTCACCACACTCACACACAAAAAAGGTACCATAACTATGGCTATGTTAATTAGTTTGATGTAGTAATCCTTTTACAATGTCATCATACTGTATACCTTAAATATATACATTTTTTATTTTTTAAAAGGTGAAAGGTCAAATTCTGCTCTAGTTACATGCCAAAGCTAAAGGGCTGACATGAAAAACACATCATTGCAATTTCAAAGGCATTAAAATGTGAAAACAGAAAAAAAAATGTTAAAAGGAGTACTTTAGGCTGAAACGAAAGGATACTAGAAAAGAACTTGGAGCCATATAAAGAAATAAATAACTCTGCTAAAATAAAGGTAACTACATAGCTAAAGTTAACATCTAGTATTATTGCATTTTTAGTTTATGAGTCTTCTTTTAATTTTCCTGCATTATTGGAAAGACAAATATATTTAAGAAATTAGAAATCTATATTAATAGGTGTGAAATGTATTGAGATACAATTTTTTAAATAACATAAAAGAAACAGCTACTTAGTGCGGGAAAGAGAGTTTCTGGGGTGCCAGATGAGTTGGTCTTCCCCGTGTGAGACACCCATGGGAAGCCATGGGTGGCCTCTGAGGAGAAAAGTCTCTTTATTGCCTTCATGTCTTTATGCCCCTAGAGCATAACAGCTCGGCGGCATGCCACAGGTTGCTCAGGGAAATAACACTCCCTTGAAGCAGTGGAGTATAATCAAACATCTTGGCCCCTCCTGAAACCCACTCTCATCCATTTCTGTTAAAGACGGTTAAAGATCTTAAGGGCGGAGGGGGGAGGGACAGCATTAGGAGATATACCTAATGCTAAATGACGAGTTAATGGGTGCAGGAAATCAACATGGCACATGGATACATATGTAACAAACCTGCACATTGTACACATGTACCCTAAAACCTAAAGTATAATAAAGAAAAAAAAAAAAGAAAAAAAAAAGATCTTAAGCAGTTTAGACACATGCCTTTGCTTGAGGAAATTCACAGAAACCACCACTGCTATACATCTTATTGAATGACTCACGAGTTCTCCTTCACTGATTAATCCTTTTCCTCATCCCTTCCTACCTCTCCCATCTGCCCTAAGAACAAAGAGCTTGTAAACCAATAAATTGGGTGGAGGCTCCAGGTGGTGAGCAAGCCTCTGATGCTCTGGTCCCCTGGACCCGCCTTTTAAGCTCTTATCCTGTCTCTTTCTAATTCGTTTGTCTCCGCTGGACTCGGGGTACCCACTGGGTGGTGTGGGGCTGGTTTTCCAACACTTAGGAGCTGAATTTTTGCACGCCACTGAAGCTAAATTGTATTAATGCAAGTTAGTTTTATATAAAGTTATAGATGTTAATTGTAAGCCCAATGTTAACCACTAATAAAATATCTGAAAATACACACAATACAAATGAGAAGAGAATCAAGAGTATACTACAAAATATTAAGTACAAAAGAAAACAGTAATAGAGGAAAAATATATACAGTTTGAGTATTCTTGACCTAAAAATCTAAAATCTGCAATGATCAACAATCCACAAGTTTTGGGCATGGATATGATGCCACAAGTGGAAAATTCCCTATCTCTGGTCCCAATCATTTTGGATAAGGTACACTTAACTTGCAATAGTGACAATGAAAATCATGTTGTTTACACTGCAGAAAAAGTGCCTATAGACAACATGATGAAAATATGTAATGGGTTTATTGCAGAACTAGAGCAGCATGCATTCATGACAGAACAAAAACTCATGTTAGTTTATAAAACCGAAAGGTGACTTCTAAGATAAAAAAAATTGTTAATGAGGCAGAAGACTCTAGAAGAAATATTTTTAAAAACCATTCAGTAGAATGCCTCCTCATTCCTAGAGGACTCACTTCCTATTCCCTCAACTGCTTCTGATTATTCTTTTCATCTAAAAAAGAATACAGTGTACAGAAACCTTTTAATCAAAACACAGCATTGTAGGTGGAGATTGAAAACCTGTCATAGTTTGCTGTTGCTGTTGTGTAACAGTCGATGCGGGTCATACTGGTGCTACTACGATGCTGCTTAGTTACTCTAAATACATTATTTTTTCAATGTATTAATGGCATGTCATTTTTTTACTGTTAAGTAATTATGTGTGAATAAGTGTAATAAAATGATTGCTTATCAGTAGCCTACAAATTCAGAGTCACAAATGATAGTGATTAAAACAACCACAGATTATCCACATGGATGGCTAAGATAGTGACAGCTTTGTTTTCTGATGGTTCAATGTATACAACTTTTGTTTCATGTACAAAATTATGAAAAATATTGTATAAAAATACTTTCAGGTTATGTGTGTAAGGTATGTATGAAACAAAAATTTTATGTTTAGACTTGGGTCCCATCTCCAAGATATCTCATTATGCACATGCAAATACTATAAAATCTCCCCCAAAAATCCAAAATCCAAAACACTTATGGTTTCAAGCATTTTGGATAAGGAATATTCAATCTGTAATACATACAGAAAACAAGTGGCAGGAGTAATTCCTTACTCATCAAAAATTACTTTAAATGAAATGGATTAAACTCTCCAATTAAAACACAAAGACTGGCAGAACGTGCTTTTTAAGAAAGCATGATCCAACTATATACTATCCATAAAAGAGTCGTTTTATATGCAAAGACACACATAGCTTGAAAGTGAAATGATGAGAAAAGATACTTCATGCAAATAGCAAACAAAAGAAAGACCTGAGATAGTTACATTAACATCAAATGAATTAGACTTATGTAAAAAAACTATTACCAGAGAGACAAAGAAAGATATGATATATTTAAAAAGAGGTAAATTCATCTAAGCACATATAACAGTTATAAAAATATATGTGCTAAACAACAGAGGCCCAAGAAATATGAAGCAAACATGCACAGATTTGAGAAAAAGATAGTTCTACAATAATAGTTGGAGACTTCAATATACTACTTTCAATAATAATTAGTACATCTAACAGGAGATCAATGAGAAAATCAGGGACTGGATAAACACTATAAATTGAATATATAGAATATTCCACCAGCATCCACGGAATACACATTCTTTTCAAGTGCACAAGGAACATTCTCCAGTATAGATAGTATGTAATGCCAAAAAGCAAATTTTCATAAATTCTAAAATAACTGATATTATACAGAATATCTTCTCAAACCACAATGGAATAAAGTTAGAAATTAATAAAAGATAAACTAGAAAACTGCCAAATATGTAGAAATTTAAAAAGACTTCAACAACCAATGAGTCAATGAAGAAATCACAAGAGAAATTAGAAAATACCTAAAAGACAAATGAAGACAAAAGTACACATACTAAATTATGTTCATAAAGAAAGTTGTAGCTGTAAAAAACTACATTTAAAAATAGAGAAGAAACTCAAATAAATACGCTATATTTACAATTTAAGGAACTATGATAAAAGTGCACACTAAACCTAAAGCTAGCAGAAGAAAGAAAATTATAAAGATTAGAGCACAGATAAATGACAAAACATATAGGAAAATAAGGAAAACCAATGAAATCAAAACTTTCTTCTTTAAAAGACAAATAATTGGCAACTCTTTAGCTGTACAAGGGAAAAAAAGAGAAAATAGAATAACAAAAATCGAAGTATAGACATTACTTCCAAACTTTCAGACATAAGAGTATTATCAGAAAATGATATGAACAATTGCACATGAACAAATTAGATAGCTTAGATAAAGTGAACAAATTCCTAGGCATGCAAATTACCAAAGGTGACTGAATAATATATTTTTAAAATCTTAACAGATGTATAAGAAGTAAAGAGATAGAATCAATAATTTAAAAATCTGCCAACATTGAAAAGGTCAAGAACAGAGGGCTTCACTGGTGAATTCTACCAAATATTTAAAGAATTAACATCAAAGAGCTCTTCTGAAATATAAAAGAGGAAGCAACATTATCGAACTCATTCAATGAGATATGTATTTCCTAACACCAAAGGGAAGAAACTACAAGAAAAGAAAACTGCATACCAATATCCCTTATGGATAGAGACCAAAAACAATCAAACAAACAGAAAAACAAAAACAAAATACCTTAACAAACTAAATCCAACAGCGTATTAAAAACAGTATATGCAGTGACAATGTGGGATTTACCATACAAATGCAAGATTGGTTCAATGTAAGAAAATCAATGAAATATGTTTTATTAATATATATTACTAATAAAATGAAGGGAAGAAACAGAATCATTTCAACTGATTGAGGAAAAGCACTTGTCAAAATCACTCTTTCATTAAAATAATACTCAATGGCCGGGCGCAGTGGCTCACGCCTGTAATCTCAGCACTTTGGGAGGCCAAGGCCACCCGAGGTCAGGAGTTTGAGACCAGCCTAGTCAACATGATGAAACCCCATCTCTACTAAAAATACAAATATTAGCTGGGCATGGTGGTGGGTGCCTGTAATCCCAGCTACTTGGGAGGATGAGGCAACAGAATCGCTTGAACCCGTGAGGCAGGTGTTGCAGTGAGCCAAGATGGCGCCACTGCACTCGAGCCTGGGTGACAGAGCGAGACTTCCGTCTCAAAAATAAATAAATTAATTAAATAAATAAAATTATGCTCAGAAACTAAGATTAGATGGAAACTACTTTAATATAATAAAGGACATTTTTTTTAAACCCAGGGCTAACATAACTAACTCAATGGTGGAAGTTTGAAAGTTTTCACACTAAGATCAGGATAAAACAACAATGCTCACTTTTAACACTTCTACTAAATGTTGTACTGAAAGGTCTAGTTAGAGCAATTCAGCAATAGTAAGAAACAAAAGACCTCAAATTTGGAAAAGAAGAAGCATAACTATCTCTATTATCAGATGATATGACCCAATATGTAGCAAAATCTCAAAGAATTCACAAAAAATTACTAGAGCTATTTAAAAATTCAGCAAACTTGCTAGGCACATGATTGACACACAAAAATTGATTATGTTTCTCACACTAGCAATAAACAAAAATAATTGAAAAAATACATTTATAACATCATCCAAAAGAAAAAAATAACTAGGAATAAATTTAGCCAAGGAGATGAAAGACTCGTGTACTGGAAATTACAAAACATTGCTAAAATGTAAGACCTAAATAAGTGGAATCATATCCATGTTCATAGATTTGAAACTTAATATATTAAGATGCCACTACTACTCACTCTAGATTCAGTGTTAGCCTATTAAAATTCCAACAAGCTTTTTTACAGAAATAGAAAAGCCAATCCTCAAATTCTTATGGAATTACAAGGGTCTCTGAGTAGCCAAAAGAACCTAGAATAAGAACAAAATTGGAGGACTCATGTCCTGATTTCAACACTTACAATAAAGCTACAATAATGAAAACAATGTGTTATAGGCATAATGGCATACATGTAGATCAATGGAATAGAATTAAGAGTATAAAATATATATATCTAGGGGCACTTGATTTTTGACAAAAGGTGCTGAGACCAGTCAATGGGGGATAAATAGTCTCTTCAACAAATGGTGCTGGGATAACCAGATATCCACATGCAAAAGAATGAAGTTAGGCACCTACTTCACACCATATGCAAAAATTAACTCAAAGTGAACCAAAGAGTTAAACATAGGGAGAGCTAAAATCAAAACTCTTTTTAAAATCATGAATGAATATTCATTAATTTAGCATTGGCAATGAATTCTTAGATACAACAACAAACGCATGAGGAGCAACAACAACAACAAAACAGATAAACTGGATTTCATCAAAATTAAAAACCTTTGGTGCATAAATGGACATTACCAAGAAAGCAAAAAAGCAATCTACAGAAGGAGAGAAAATATTTTCAAATAATATATCCAATAAGGCTCTAGTATACAAAATATATATAACACTCTTACAACTCAACAAAAAGGCAAACATCCCAATTAAAAAGTGGGCAAACAACATTGATGGACATTTCTTTAAAGTAGACAAACACAGCCTCGGCAGGGTGGCTCATGCCTATAATCCCAGCACTTTAGGAGGCTGAGGCAGGTGGATCACCTGAGGTCAGGAGTTTGAGACCAGCCTCACCAACATGGTGAAGCCCCATCTCTACTAAAAATATGAAAACTGGCCAGGAGTGATGGCATGCGCCTGTAATCCCAGCTACTCAAGGGGCTGAGGCAAGAGAATCGCTTGAACCCGGGAGGTGGAGCTGGCAGTGAGCCGAGATCACGCCATTGCACTCCAGCCTGGAGAACGAGAGCAAAACCCCACCTTTAAATAAATACATAAAAAGTAGATGAACAAATCACCAATGAGCACAGGAAAAGATGCTCAACATCATTCATCGTAAGAAAAATGCAAATCATGGCCGGGTGCGGTGGCTCATGCTTGTAATCCCAGCACTTTGGGAGGCCGAGGCTGGCAGATCACGAGGTCAGGAGATCGAGACCATGGTGAAACCCCGTCTCTACTAAAAAATACAAAAAATTAGCCGGGCATGGTGGCGGGCCTGTAGTCCCAGCTACTCGGAGAGGCTGAGGCAGGAGAATGGCGTGAACCTGGGAGGCGGAGCTTGCAGTGAGCTGAGATTGTGCCACTGCACTCCAGCCTGGGTGACAGAGTGAGACTCAATCTCAAAAAATAAAAAAAAAAAGAAAAAGAAAAATGCAAATCAAAACTACAATAAGGTGGAAAGCCACTCCTCCTACAAAGGTTATATTAACGTTTTTAATAAAGAAAAAAAAAGTGTTGATGAGAATGTAGAGAAATTGGAAACCTTGTACACTGCTGGTGGGAGACTAAAATATTTCACCTGGAGTAAAAAACGTTTGGCACTCCCTCAAAAACATAAACATAGAATTGCCAAATGAACCAGCAATTCCACTCCTACGTACATATCCAAAATAGTTTAAAACAAGTACTCAAACAAATACAATTACAGATATGTTTATAGCAGCATTGTTGGCATTATGCAAAAGATTTTTAAAAGTCTGGATGCTCATCAAGGGATGAATGATAAACTGTAGTCTATACATACAATGGAATATTATTCAGACATAAATAGGAATGAAGTACTGATACATTCTACAACATGGACAAATCTCAAAAACATTATGCTAAGTGAAAGAAGCCAGACACAAAGGACACATATTATATTAGCCCACTTATATGAAATATTCAGAAGAGGTAAAGTCATAGAGAGAGAAGGCGGACTGGTAGTTTTTAGGGGCTGGAGTGAGGGGAGAATGAAGAACAAGTGCGCAATGCGCTCAAATGTTTTGGAACTAGACAGAAGTGGTGGTTGCACAACATTGCTAATGTACTAATTGCCACTGAATGGATCAGTTTAAAATAATTTTACATTAAGTAAATTCTCCCACAATTAAAAAAAGAAATATGACATCACATCTGAGCAGAACAGAGCAAATCATATCCTTCACACTTACTTCTCTGTGGTCAGAAGGAGAAATCCTTAAGGAAATGGCATTTACTTGAACAATGAGTAAGAACATTTCAATGAATGAGGGGTAGTTGAGGGGAGGGAGTAAATCTTTAGGCTTTTGCAGAAATGAATGTTGAAGATGGTATTATCTTAACTTGGATAGTCATTATACAATGCAGAGGAAAGGACTTACAGCAATTTTAGCAGAGTGAATTTGTGCTATAAATTCTATGATTTTAGTGACTGTCTTGGTCATCATAGCTTAGTACCTTCTACTGTGCCTTACTTATAGCCGGTGTTGAATAAATATTGGTTAAACAAATGAGTGAATGAAAAAATGAGGAACTAAATGGAGAAGTAATATGTAACCGGAGATTTAAACTTATCTACAGAATGTCAGGTTAAGGTAGTGAAGGACAGTATTACAAGAAGGGAGCATGAACATGTGACACAGTGCAGGCTTACAGGCAACAGAGATGGCGGCGCATTTGAGAAGCTGACAAAACTTCAATAAGATTGGAAAAAAAATTGTGAAAGGAAAGGGTAAATGAAGAGCCTCATACACCATGGTAACTGATTTGGGCCTAGTCCTTCAATCCATGATAAGCCATTGAACAGTTTTATACAAAAAAAAAAATGTGAGATGATCAGATTTGTTTTGAAAAGATGACTGTCTACAGCATCAAAAATCAGGATTAGAGGAAAGAGAAACTAGATGAAAGGAGAAAGGCTGTTGCAGTCATTGGGAAAGCAGATAAAGGTAGTCTGGGCTCGAACAAGGGAATAGAAGTAGAAGAAAAACAGATTTTAGGAGAAAGAATGGGTAAGATCAAATGCCAGAACAAAAAAACTTTGTAAATTGTCTGATTGTTCTAGAGGCTGGTATCAGTATGCTCCTGTTAGCTCCTTCCATCTGTTTGCATGAATTTTACCCCTATGATGTACCCCCTACTATGTATAAGTAAAAATACCCTCTCAGGTTTATGCCTCAGGTAAGATGCATGTATATCCAAAACACGAGGAGGGGATGAAGCATATGCTTCGCCGATGAGTGGACCATGGTGTTTGATGCTACGTAAAAATTATGACCTGTGGGTTGACTGGTTAAGCTGATGAAGCAAGGAAACTCAGGAGCATGGGTTACTAATGACAGCCCTGTTTGTTCAACGTGTTTTAAATAGTCTATATTACTTATTTCATTATGTTTAAGTTCTCTATATTATTTTACAGACATGCATAAGTAGTTTACCATAAATACTCCCCATGTAATTTTAGATAAGTTATTTGTACCTTAAGGAGTGGGGCTGCATTTTAGTATATAACAGTCCTGAAGAGTAAAGTGCTATTTTGATTGAATTTTAAGCTTGTTGGAACCCATGGAACAGGTGAGTAAATGCATGTGGTAAAAAAACAAATCATCCTGCCTGACTTGCAAGTCCTGCCGGTATGTTTCCATCATCAGCATTGTCCTCTCTTAAAAAAAAAAAAAGACTATCACTCACTAAAACAGAATGCACGGGGCAGGAAAAAGGGGGAGATCAGATGACCCAATAAGTCTGGTGATGTGTAACTTCTGTGATTCTTAGTTAATGACACAAAGAATGTAGAATCTGCTGGAAGCCAAGTGGAGCAGGAAACAGATATGAGAAGGCCCAAAATGGGGATTTATTTTGAGACTGTCTTTAATCTCACTGGTATTTTTTGAGTCATAATGTCAACATAAGAAGACTGATAACAAATTCTCTCTCTCAGAGGGACTTAGTGAGATCAGCCTACAATTCTGAGAAGGGGATCTTCCAATCTATATGAATGCCCAGCACTTACGAATTGGGCTGTGGAACACAGTGCCAGCTCCGGAGAAATCCCAAACGTTCTCCACAAAAAAATGAGCATCAGACAAACAATTTCCCAGTTTCTTTTTTTTTTTTTTCTTTTTTTTTTCTTTTATTTTATTTATTTTTTTTTTATTATACTTTAGGGTTTTAGGGTACATGTGCACAGTGTGCAGGTTTGTTACATATGTATCCATGTGCTATGTTGATTTCCTGTACCCATTAACTCGTCATTTAGCATTAGGTGTATCTCCTAATGCTGTCCCTCCCCCCTCCCCCCACTCCACAACAGTCCCCGGAGTGTGATGTTCCCCTTCCTGTGTCCATGAGTTCTCATTGTTCAATTCCCACCTATGAGTGAGAACATGCGGTGTTTGGTTTTTTGTCCTTGCGATAGTTTACTGAGAATGATGTTTTCCAGTTTCATCCATGTCCCTACAAAGGACATGAACTCATCGTTTTTTATGGCTGCATAGTATTCCATGGTGTATATGTGCCACATTTTCTTAATCCAGTCTATCGTTGTTGGACATTTGGGTTGGTTCCAACTCTTTGCTATTGTGAATAGTGCCGCAATAAACATACGTGTGCATGTGTCTTTATAGCAGCATGATTTATAGTCCTTTGGGTATATACCCAGTAATGGGATGGCTGGGTCAAATGGTATTTCTAGTTCGAGATCCCTGAGGAATCGCCACACTGACTTCCACAATGGTTGAACTAGTTTACAGTCCCACCAACAGTGTAAAAGTGTTCCTAATTCTCCACATCCTCTCCAGCACCTGTTGTTTCCTGATTTTTTAATGATGGCCATTCTAACTGGTGTGAGATGGTATCTCACTGTGGTTTTGATTTGCATTTCTCTGATGGCCAGTGATGATGAGCATTTCTTCATGTGTCTTTTGGCTGCATAAATGTCTTCTTTTGAGAAGTGTCTGTTCATGTCCTCTGCCCACTTTTTGATGGGGTTGTTTGTTTTTTTCTTGTAAATTTGTTTGAGTTCATTGTAGATTCTGGATATTAGCCCTTTGTCAGATGAGTAGGTTGCAAAAATTTTCTCCCATTCTGTAGGTTGCCTGTTCACTCTGATGATAGTTTCTTTTGCTGTGCAGAAGCTCTTTAGTTTAATGAGATCCCATTTGTCGATTTTGGCTTTTGTTGCCATTGCTTTTGGTGTTTTAGACATGAAGTCCTTGCCCACGCCTATGTCCTGAATGGTATTGCCTAGGTTTTCTTGTAGGATTTTAATGGTTTTAGGTCTAACATTTAAGTCTTTAATCCATCTTGAATTAATTTTTGTATAAGGTGTAAGGAAGGGATCCAGTTTCAGCTTTCTCCATATGGCTAGCCAGTTTTCCCAGCACCATTTATTAAATAGGGAATCCTTTCCCCATTTCTTGTTTTTGTCAGGTTTGTCAAAGATCAGATAGTTGTAGCTATGTGGCATCATTTCTGAGGGCTCTGTTCTGTTCCATTGATCTATGTCTCTGTTGTGGTACCAGTACCATGCTGTTTTGGTTACTGTAGCCTTGTAGTAGAGTTTAAAGTCAGGTAGCGTGATGCCTCCAGCTTTGTTCTTTTGGCTTAGGATTGACTTGGCGATGCGGGCTCTTTTTTGGTTCCATATGAACTTTAAAGTAGTTTTTTCCAATTCTGTGAAGAAAGTCGTTGGTAGCTTGATGGGGATGGCATTGAATCTATAAATTACCTTGGGCAGTATGGCCATTTTCACAATATTGATTCTTCCAACCCATGAGCATGGAATGTTCTTCCATTTGTTTGTATCCTCTTTTATTTCATTGAGCAGTGGTTTGTAATTCTCCTTGAAGAGGTCCTTCACATCCCTTGTAAGTTGGATTCCTAGGTATTTTATTCTCTTTGAAGCAGTTGTGAATAGGAGTTTACTCATGATTTGGCTCTCTGTTTGTCTGTGATTGGTGTACAAGAATGCTTGTGATTTTTGTACATTGATTTTGTATCCTGAGACTTTGCTGAAGTTGCTAATTAGCTTAAGGAGATTTTGGGCTGCGACAATGGGGTTTTCTAGATATACAATCATGTCATCTGCAAACAGGGACAATTTGACTTCCTCTTTTCCTAATTGAATACCCTTTATTTCCTTCTCCTGCCTGATTGCTCTGGCCAGAACTTCCAGCACTATGTTGAATAGGAGCGGTGAGAGAGGGCATCCCTGTCTTGTGCCAGTTTTCAGAGGGAATGCTTCCAGTTTTTGCCCATTCAGTATGATATTGGCTGTGGGTTTGTTGTAGATAGCTCTTATTATTTTGAGATATGTCCCATCAATACCTAATTTATTGAGAGTTTTTAGCATGAAGGGTTGTTGAATTTTGTCAAAGGCCTTTTCTGCATCTATTGAGATAATCATGTGGTTTTTGTCTTTGGTTCTGTTTATATGCTGGATTACATTTATTGATTTGCGTATGTTGAACCAGCCTTGCATCCCAGGGATGAAGCCCACTTGATCATGGTGGATAAGCTTTTTGATGTGCTGCTGGATTCGGTTTGCCAGTATTTTATTGAGGATTTTTGCATCAATGTTCATCAAGGATATTGGTCTGAAATTCTCTTTTTTGGTTAAGTCTCTGCCAGGTTTTGGTATCAGGACGATGCTGGCTTCGTAAAATGTGTTAGGGAGGATTCTCTCTTTTTCTATCGATTGGAATAGTTTCAGAAGGAATGGTACCAGTTCCTCCTTGTACCTCTGGTAGAATTCAGCTGTGAATCCATCAGGTCCTGGACTCTTTTTGGTTGGTAAGCTATTGATTATTGCCACAATTTCAGAACCTGTTATTGGTCTATTCAGAGATTCAACTTCTTCCTGGTTTAGTCTTGGGAGGGTGTATTTGTCGAGGAATTTATCCATTTCTTCTAGATTTTCTAGTTTATTTGCATAGAGGTGTTTGTAGTATTCTCTGATGGTAGATTGTATTTCTGTGGGATCGGTGGTGATATCCCCTTTTTCGTTTTTTATTGCATCTATTTGATTCTTCTCTCTTTTCTTCTTTATTAGTCTTGCTAGCGGTCCATCAATTTTGTTGATCTTTTCAAAAAACCAGTTCCTGGATTCATTAATTTTTTGAAGGGTTTTTTGTGTCTCTATTTCCTTCAGTTCTGCTCTGATTTTAGTTATTTCTAGCCTTCTGCTAGCTTTTGAATGTGTTTGCTCTTGCTTTTCTAGTTCTTTTAATTGTGATGTTAGGGTGTCAATTTTGGATCTTTCCTGCTTTCTCTTGTGGGCATTTAGTGCTATAAATTTCCCTCTACACACTGCTTTGAACGTGTCCCAGAGATTCTGGTATGTTGTGTGTTTGTTCTCGTTGGTTTCAAAGAACATCTTTATTTCTGCCTTCATTTCATTATGTACCCAATAGTCATTCAGGAGCAGGTTGTTCAGTTTCCATGTAGTTGAGCGGTTTTGAGTGAGTTTCTTAATCCTGAGTTCTAGTTTGATTGCACTGTGGTCTGAGAGACAGTTTGTTATAATTTCTGTTCTTTTACATTTGCTGAGGAGAGCTTTACTTCCAACTATGTGGTCAATTTTGGAATAGGTGTGGTGTGGTGCTGAAAAAAATGTATATTCTGTTGACTTGGGGTGGAGAGTTCTGTAGATGTCTATTAGGTCCACTTTATGTAGAGCTGAGTTCAATTCCTGGATATCCTTGTTAACTTTCTGTCTCATTGATCTGTCTAATGCTGACAGTGGGGTGTTAAAATCTCCCATTATTATTGTGTGGGAGTTTAAGTCCCTTTGTAGGTCACTGAGGACTTGCTTTATGAATCTGGGTGCTCCTGTGTTGGGTGCATATATATTTAGGATAGTTAGCTCTTCTTGTTGAATTGATCCCTTTACCATTATGTAACGGCCTTCTTTGTCTCTTTTGATCTTTGTTGGTTTAAAGTCTATTTTATCAGAGACTAGAATTGCAACCCCTGCCTTTTTTTGATTTCCAGTTGCTTGATAGATCTTCCTCCATCCCTTTATTTTGAGTCTATGTGTGTCTCTGTACGTGAGATGGGTTTCCTGAATACAGCACACTGATGGGTCCTGACTCCTTATCCAGTTTGCCAGTCTGTGTCTTTTGATTGGAGCATTTAGCCCATTTACATTTAACGTTAATATTGTTATGTGTGAATCTGATCCTGTCATTATGATGTTAGTTGGTTATTTTGCTCGTTAGTTGCTATAGTGTCTTCCTAGCCTCGATGGTCTTTACAATTTGGCATGTTTTTGCAGTGGCTGGTACCAGTTGTTCCTTTCCATGTTTAGTGCTTCCTTCAGGAGCTCTTTTAGGGCAGGCCTGGTGGTGACAAAATCACTCAGCGTTTGCTTGTCTGTAAAGTATTTTATTTCTCCTTCACTTATGAAGCTTAGTTTGGCGGGATAGGAGATTCTGGGTTGAAAATTCTTTTCTTTAAGAATGTTGAATATCAGCCCCCACTCTCTTCTGGCTTGTAGAGTTTCTGCTGAGAGATCAGCTGTTAGTCTGATGGGCTTCCCTTTGTGGGTAACCCGACCTTTCTCTCTGGCTGCCCTTAACATTTTTTCCTTCATTTCAACTTTGGTGAATCTGACAATTATGTGTCTTGGAGTTGCCCTTCTCGAGGAGTATCTTTGTGGCGTTCTCTGTATTTCCTGAATCTGAATGCTGGCCTGCCTTGCTAGATTGGGGAAGTTCTCCTGGATAATATCTTGCAGAGTGTTTTCCAACTTGGTTCCATTCTCCCCATCATTTTCAGGTACACCAATCAGACGTAGGTTTGGTCTTTTCACATAGTCCCAAATTTCTTGGAGGCTTTGTTCATTTCTTTTTATTCTTTTTTCTCTAAACTTCCCTTCTCTCTTCATTTCATTCATTTCATCTTCCATCAGCGATACCCTTTCTTCCAGTTGATCGCATCTGCTACTGAGGCTTCTGCAATCTTCGCGTAGTTCTCGAAACTTGGCTTTCAGCTCTATCAGCTCCTTTAAGCCCTTCTCTCCACTGGTTATTCTAGTTATCCATTCTTCTAATTTTTTTTCAAAGTTTTTAACTTCTTTGCTATTGTTTTGAATTTCCTCTCGTAGCTCAGAGTAGTTTGATCATCTGAAGCCTTCTTCTCTCAACTCATCAAAGTCATCCTCCATCCAGCTTTGTTCCGTTGCTGGTGAGGAACTGCGTTCCTTTGGAGGACGAGAGGTGCTCTGTTTTTTAGAGTTTCCAGTTTTTGTGCTCTGTTTTTTCCCCATCTTTGTGGTTTTATCTACTTTTTGTCTTTGATGATGGTGATGTACAGATGGGTTTTTGGTGTGGATGTCCTTTCTGTTTGTTAGTTTTCCTTCTACCAGACAGGACCCTCAGCTGCAGGTCTGTTGGAGTTTACTAGAGGTCCACTCCAGACCCTGTTTGGCTGGGTGTCAGCAGCGGTGGCTGCAGAGCAGCGGATTTTCGTGAGACCACAAATTCAGCTGTCTGATAGTTCCTCTGAAAGTTTTGTCTCAGAGGAGTACCCAGTTGAATGAGGTGTCATTCTGTCCCTACTGGGGGGTGCCTCCCAGTTAGGCTGCTCAGGGGTGAAGGACCCACTTTAGGAGGCAGTCTGTCCGTTCTCAGATCTCCAGCTGCATGCTTGGGGAACCACTACTCTCTTCAAAGCTGTCAGTCAGACAGGGACATTTAAGTCTGTGGAGGTTCTTGCTGAGTTTTTGGTTGTCTGTGCCCTGCCCCCAGAGGTGGAGCCTACAGAGGCAGGCAGGCCTCCTTGAGCTGTGGTGGGCTCCACCCAGTTCGAGCTTCCTGGCTGCTTTGTTTACCTAAGCAAGCCTGGGCAATGGCGGGCGCCCCTCCCCCAGCCTCATTGCCACCTTGCAGCGTGATCTCAGACTGCTGTGCTAGCAATCAGCAAGACTCTGTGGGCATAGAACCCTCCGAGCCAGGTGCGGGACACAATCTCCTGGTGTGCCGTTTTCCAGGCCCGTTGGAAAAGCGCAGTATTAGGATTCCAGGTGCCGTCTGTTTCCCCTTTCTTTGACTAGGAAAGGGAACTCCCTGACCCCTTGCGCTTCCCGAGTGAGGCAATGCCTCGCCCTGCTTCGGCTCACGCACAGTGCGCTTCACCGACTGTCCTGAACCCACTGTTAGGCACTCCCTAGTGAGATGAAACCGGTACCTCAAGCAGAAATGCAGAAATCACCCGTCTTCTGTGTCGCTGGGGCTGGGAGCTGGAGACCGGAGCTGTTCCTATTCGGCCATCTTGGCTCCACCCCCCACAATTTCCCAGTTTCACAAGAAGCACTGTGGTCCCGCTGAAACAGACTTAGGTTCAGATCTTTCAGCACACTGTGAGCCTTGGTTTCTCATAATTGAAAATCTTTCTATCTAGTTATGACTCCAAAGCTCCAGTATAGTACCTTGCAAGGATTCTGTGGAGCACCCATGTTGAATGGCCAAACGCTAGACAAGATTATATTGGGCAGAAGCTGTGAGGTCAGTAAGATCCTTAAAAAAACAAAGCATATAAGACAAAGTTTCTATAGTAAGTTCCCAAAACCTGAACACCATTCCATCAAAACACATACACATTACACACACACACAAACACACAACTTTCTGGAAGAGATGTTTAGAAGCAGTTAATGAGGAGCTTAGAAAACTCTAACAGCACTGCAACGTGAGTCCACCTGAGAGTATGTCAACCCTACCTTATTTACCATTATCAGATAAGCATAGAACTTTCTCTTAGCTTCCCCTGCTTAAAACTTAGTCTTTGTTATTTCCCAGGCCCAATTAGCATTTCTGCCCAGTGAAAATTTACCATATTCTGTGCTTTCTGACTGTGAGTTACATAAAATAAACATGTATCTCTATTTCTCACCTTTTAAAAAATAATTATTCCCTCATCAAGCACTCGTCTTCATCCTTTCCCTGCTGTGAGTATATTTAGCCATTCAATCAAAAAACGACAATTACAACAAAAAGTCAGTGAGCTCAGGCTTGGACTGGGTTGGCTAAGAAATAAAAACAAATTTAACAGTATAAGGTACACTGTAGTTTGGAAGACAAGATGTACAGAAAAACAACAACAGAAGAACAAAGATACAAAGATTATATGATGACATTAAAAAGCCCACAAAAAGCAGAGTTATACAAAGTAAAAATAGAAAAAATAGAAAATAAAGATTTGCTTTACATGTGTGTGTTATGTATTTTTGACAAATATTTCATAGCCTTGTTTTTGCAAAAATATAGGAACATTAGTATTGTATTCATTTTTAGAGATATGGACTAGTAGTTTTATCTTATTTGATATACCTAATCTATATCTATTATGTGATGCTCATTATTTGTCTTAATTATTAGATTTGCAAAAAGTAATTTAACATGCCTCAGGTTGGGTATACTATGTCCCTGACTTAATTTCTAAATTAAAATTACTACATCTAAAAATCAAATAGTAAATAAAATATAAATCTCAACTATCAGTAAATTCCACACATTGCTCAAAATGTTCTCTATTTCTTAACTGCATAATAAGAAATCATCTCATATAAAGTTCAATTTTTACTTTAAAATTGCATCCAGTAAAACTTTTAAAAATACATATTAAAATAATCGTGTAAACTTTCAGGACTTTTCTGGTAAAATAAGACCATTTTAGTCTTAAGAGATTATGAAAAATGGGTTCACCTTTGTTTTAAATAAATTTTCTTTGCTATTGGCAAGTTGTTGTAATTTAAACCTGCTTCGATAGTAAACCCTATAAATCAGGCCCATAATAGAAATTCTGGCAGTTTTTTTTATCATTTCAACTGTTGAAATGTGTTAAAAAAAATCTTTTGAAATCTTGAAATTTTCCCCAGGGCATCCATTTCCCTTTGCATAGCCAACAGGGGTAGAATCACCGAGCTTCAAAGTGTCTACAATGCAATAGTATGGTCATTAGAATGCCTATGATTTGAATACTAAATGATGTATCAATGTCAGCACATGTGAAAGGGATTTTGGGACCCAGATAATTGGTCCTAGAGGTACAAATGTATATTCTTTTTTAGTTGACTAAGTTTTAAATTTTGAACTTTAAAAATAAAATTAAAAAAATATTTAAGTTGGAACTTTAAAACTTAGAAAACTGAAAAATTTGCACACGGATTCTTCCTAGTGTTTCAGAATAATAGCATTTACGTGCTAGGCATCAATCTACAAAACCAGTCAGATGACTCTAAAACTCTCTGTTTATGAGAAACTAAATTAATTCAACAGAAGATGCAATCTCCACAGTCAAGAAACTTGAAGGTTGCCTAGGGATCTGGACAGAGAAACTGTTCGTTGCAATGTGATTAAGTAAATATGGTCATGCTCTGCATAATGAGATTTTGGTCAATGATGGACTGCATCTACAAATTGTGGTCCCATGAGATTATAACAAAGCTGAAAATGTCCTACCACCTAGTAACGTCATAACTGTTGTAATATGATTTTACTTATTTTTTTAAATAAATTGAATGTAGTCTAAGTGTACAGCGTTTACATAAAGTGTACTGTACTATGTAATAATGTTCAAGGACCTCACATTAACTCACCACTCACTCACTGATTTACCCAAGGCAACTTTCAGTCCTGCCAGCTCCATTCATGATAAATGCCCTATACAGGTATACCATTTTTTTATCTGTTATACTATAATTTTATTGTACTTTTTCTGCTTATATATGTCTTGATACACAAGTTCTTATTATCTTGTTACATTTGCTTACAGTATTTGGTAAAGTAATGTCATACAGTTTTGTAGCGTACAGCAATAAGTTATACCAGATAGATATACCAGATAACTGTATCATGGAGATTTATGTAAGCACTCTCTATGATGTTCACACAGTGATGAAACTGATTAACAATGCATTACTCTGAAGGTATACCTGTCATTACTTTATATATTCATATAAAAATTTCTTTGACACTATCAGGATCCCAACAGAATGTCACTAATTGTGTAGTGTGGGGCATTTTTTGATGTAGATTCTTAAAACCCAATTACAAATTTTCTAAGCAGAAAAGGTAAGGAGAGAAAAGAAAACTCTGGAGTATTAAGAAAACATGAAAAACAAAGGCAGAGAAACAAAAATAAAAAGATACTGCATTCAAGAAGCACAAGTATTTCAGAAGACTGTTGCATAAGCATGAAGGAAACAGGGGAGAGATAATGAGAAATAAACTAGATCCCAAAGTGATAACGTTTGTAGAGGAAAGTCTCCCCTAAGATTTAGTTGCTAGATAAAGTTGTGTACTTGAGCAAGTCATTTAACTGTTGTATACCTCAACATTTAATTGACAGAATGATCCAGGTGACCTCTATGACACTCATGAATGATACAATTATTTTGGAAGCTGACAAGACTAAAGCCATTATTTTTTACGATTATTTGGTAAATTTATACATTCACAAATGAATATCTGCATTTGCATACATTTTTACATCCTTACATTTGTTCCATAATAAGTTTAAAGCAGCTGTCACAAAAAATACAATGAAATCAGTATAAAATGTAACTCAATATATGAAGTTAAGGCCAATGAAAAACAAAACACATACAAGAAGATTCACAAAATTTATACAATCGATCTTCAAGTTGCGGGTTGATTTTCTTTTTAGCTATATGAAAAAGAATACATTGTTGTTTTTTAATTCTCATTATCAAAAAAATAAAAAGAATATCAGGACCTAAGCAAGGCTTTCTTTAAAATTACATCTTAAATTCAGTTTCTCACATTGTTAATGGGACTACCAAATGATGAGCTGGGCGATATTTTATAGTAATTGCTACAATTAATGAAACATTACTTTTAGTGGCTATAGATAAAGCCAATGATAAAAATTTTACTCATAACAATTTGATGGCATTTCATTGAGAGACTAAGCTAAAATAGATTACCTTTGCTATGCTCTGACGTTCTGACACTTTTTTTCAAGAACAAAATTTCAGGAATAAAATTGTAGATGTGTCTTTGCTCTTTCATAAATAAATGCTCTCAGCTGACATCTGATAAATTCTGGATGGGGAAAAACTAGGCATATTATATTTGTAGTAAAAATTAATACACATAAATATTATCTTAACAGGCACATTTGTATTAGACAAAACGATCCCTAGAAAAAATGTAGAAGATACACAGACCAGACATACAAATAAAAGGGGATGTGTGGCCGGGCACAACGGCTCATGCCTGTAATCCCAGCACTTTGGGAGGCGGATCACCTGAGGTCGGGAGTTTGAGACCAGCCTGACCAACATGGAGAAACCCCATCTCTACTAAAACTACAAAAATTAGCCAGGTGTGGTGACACATGCCTGTAATCCCAGCTACTCGGGAGGCTTAGGGAGGAGAATCGCTTGAACCTGGGAGACAAAGGTTGTGGTGAGTCAAGATCCCACCATTGCCTCTAGCCTGGGCAACAAGAAGGAAACTTCGTCTCAAAAAAAAAAAAAAAAAAAAAAAAAAAAGGATGTGGTTTCTACCCTTTAGAAACTAGAAAGAGAAGTTTAGAGATGGTACTTTGTGTTTCATCTTAGCATGATATAGATATCCTTTAAGTAAAATTCTACAGTAGGTATAACAGGAAGAAAAATCCAATAAAATTGAACTTTTCTTCCTTCTTTCGTAGATATTTCCCTCAGTTAAAATTATTGTATAGTACTGTGTATAGTATTTCATTACCTATATTTCCATTCTATTTAGTTCCATTTTACTAACATACCTATGTATCCACCCTTAATACCAAAAATTACAACCCTCAACTCATAGTATTTCTAGTAGGATATGAAAAAAAAGTAAAAATTCAGGAAAAAAACAATATTATTTTTTCTATACAATATTATATTAATACACAATATTGGAATAACGCATTAAAGGAAACTGGCTTAATAGGACCATTTGAGATAAAAAGGCAACTGCTATATTCAGCCAAGGCACACCTGGATTTTTCATTGCTATATTTAAAAATAATGGTAATAAGTGGATATTTATAGGTCGGCTTTCTGAAATACTTGGCATATTCTCACATGGTAGTGATAAAAAGTACAGTTCAAACATTTATGTCTCTAAAGTCCCAGACATTGTGCTGAAGGCTGGTGGTAAACATTTATATGTATATGTACATTTTTATATACAATTATATATACATATATATTTACATTACATATGCCTATACCTTATATATATACATTTATACATGCACATTTTTACTATCAGCCTCTCTATATATACGCACACACATATACATGTATATATCTGTATATATATTTTTAAACATCAGAGAGTTTAATGTCTAGATGGGAAAGTGTACACATAGACTTATACTTTCACTTCAAATAAAACTGTACAACTGTACACACATTGAAGAATAGGAAGACACTCTTCACCGTATCACCTTTTCTTATGTGGACTTAATCACAGAAGCTGATCAATAATATATGTTAAATAAATTAACAAATAAACATATGCATCCAGAGAGAGCCCAGAGAAGAAGCATTTACTTAAAAGTATAATCTTAACAGTGGCAAATGACTTGTTATAGGGATGAAAAGAATGCAAATAAACTCAGCAAATAATATTTGGCCATTCAGGAGTTTAAATGGTCTGATGTCAGTTGTAAAAGAACTGTCAAATATTTTCAAAAACTGGCTCATATTGATGCTTACCATGAAAAAAAGACCAAAAAATATTTGAAGTATGCTCAAAAGGTGGCCAAAAGAACTAATGTAATTGTAACCCAAAAATGTATAGAAATATTTATCTTTTGCAAACACATAAACGGGTATACCAGGAAGGTCTAAAATGATGTTATTAATAGCCATAAGAGTGGTGAAAGCCATTTTCTTTACTGATCCCCAGGTCATTCTCTAAAGTAGACACTATTATTGTTCTCATTTTAATATCAACATTGTACCCCTGGCTGACAGGCAAGATGGACTCTTTGTGGCTAACATGAGACTCTGGAGAGAAAATTAGTAGCCATGGCAGATAAAAGGGGTTGTTCATGTATCTCTAACATTATTAAATACCATATGGTTTCTTAACTGCCATAATGTTTTCCTGCTATTAGGCAGAAACCGGTTTGAGAGAAACACTATCCAAATGACCCTGGTGGACAACCTTACAACAGCTGACTGAAACACCCCCTCCTTGAGGGTCCAGCCAACAGCTCCAGTTGGATAGGAGACTGGCCTTACAAACATTCTTTCTTGATGAGAAGTTACAGACACTAAGCCAGTTCCAGCTGGCTTACAGAGGCTGCACATAAAATGTCTTTGTGCCCTGTAGTTCACCTTTTGATGTAAAAAGCCAAATTCTGGTCGGGCGCAGTGGCTTATGCCTGTAATCCCAGCAGTTTAGGAGGCAGAGGTGGGCAGATCACTTGAGATCAGGAGTTTGAGACCAGTCTGTCCAACATGGTGAAACCCCATCTCTACTAAAAATACAAAAATTAGCTGGGCGTGGTGGCGCACTCCTGTAATCCCAGCTACTCAAGAGGCTAAGGCTCGAGAATCCCTTGAACTCAGAAGGCAGAGGTTGCCGTGAGCCAAGATCGCGCCACTGTGCTCCAGCCTGGGAGAGACAGCGGGACTCTGTCTCGAAATAAATAAATAAATAAAGCCAAATTCCATCTCATTTTAACGTCAAAACCCCACCCCAAAGTAAATATGGGATGTACCTTACATGTATGTTAACTAACTGCGCATGCGCTAGACTTGTATCCTTGTAGACATTCCCCAAACCTGGTAAATATACATGAAAACAAAACCTGGAAGGTTTAAAAGTCACCGTTTCCTCCCCTTCTGCATGTGCTTATGGTTCCCCCAGCGGCTACATCCCCAAACTGCAGATCTTTAAACTAAAAATAAAGTTTTCTTCTTTTTCCTTCCTCTGTAAATCTCATGGTTACTTTATTAACAGAACTAATACAACTATAACCCCCAAACCTATAGAAACACTTACCTATTGCGAGCAAGTAAGCAAGAAAGTCTGAAACAATATTAGTAATAGCCATGCCAAGTGCTTAAAGACGTTCTCACTGAATCCTCCGTTCAATTTTGAGAAGTAGACACTCATTGTCCTCATTTGTGACTTATTAAAGGGACATAGCTATTAGTTTGACGAGATAGAAATAGAAACCAAATTTGTCAAATTCCAGAATCTACAATGTTCTACTGTCTACAGACAAATGATATGCCAAGAGCAAGAACTCCCACATGTTTGTAGTAATAAATAGTAACGAGAAAGCTGCCATTTATTTACTGAATGCCTGCCATTGTGAGGGACTGTTACACATTTCATCTACATTATCATTTTGTTGTGTTGTTTTTGTTTGGTTTGATTTTTTTGAGACAGGGTCTCATTTTGTCACCCTGTCTGGAGTGCAGTGGGGTGATCACGTCTCCCTGTAGCTTCAATCTCCCAGTCTCAAGTGATTCTCCAACCTCAGCCTCCCAGCTGCATGCTGGGCGCATGCCACCACCACTGGCTAGTTAAAAAAAAAATTGTAGAAACAGGGTCTGTGTTGTTCATCAAGCTGGTCTCAAATTCCTGGGCTGAAGCAATCCTTCTGCCTCAGCCTCCCAAAGTGCTGGCATTACAGGCCCGAGGCACTGTGCCTGGCCTACGCTATCTTTGTAAATCCCCACATCGATCTTACCATTTAAGCATTGTTTTCACAAATTAAATAACAAGAAAACAAAGCCTTGGAGTTAGCCTATACAACTTTTTTAAGGTTATGAAATGAGTAATTTACAGAGTTAGATTCAGTGTAGACATTTTTGAAAACTAAAGTCTGTTCTCTATGTAAACCTTTGTGCTGTCCAAGGAATTATAGTAGTGGCTACTGAAATTAAGAAAAAATTCTCCATAATTTTAGAAGCAAAAGATGACATTATCCTAGATACACCTAACATTTGAGTCCACTATTAGCTCTAAACACTGCAGTGGATCATTACAGTAGTGTCAAGGGCCTTCAGACACTTCGCTTTCTCTAGATTATGCCAAATTCCTTAATATGGTTCATTTTTTAAAAAATCATATCTTTTTAATTTCAATATAATGGTTTCAATATCTCCATGATTTAAGTGAAACCTTTCACCAAGCACATCAAATATTTAATTTCACCTCCTCTTTACACACAGATTATTGCAATGGCTTCCTTTGCCTCTATGGTATCAAACCAAATTCTATAGCCTGGCATCTATGCCTTCCGTAATGTGGTCCATGTTTAATTATCAATCGAGCCTTACATACCACAATTCCAATATAGATGCTTCATTCCATTTTTAATACTCTCCTTTTCTAATACTTAACTTCCTTTTATTTCTGTAACTTTGTTCATCTTATTTCAATTTAGACAAGGTGCTTTGCTAGAATCGCCTTTTTAAAATCTGGCAATTAGACTTAAAAATTCAGTGTTTTGTAGCATCTTGTGACCTGTCAAGCCCATAAAAAGTGGCAAAATATTCCCTTACTGACATTAAAGTACTGATTTATAATTACCCTTTTAGTTGTCTTCTGAGATGCTTTTAGATACTACTTTTGAGAGTTCTTTCCATTATCTCCTTACAATTGTTATATAACTAGCTATTGTATAACACACACAAAAGAAAAACTATCACAAGAATGGAATGCTAGTCACCAATATTATTATTACTCTTTTACAAACATGGTTATGAAGTAGAACAAATCTTCTAAATAGAATATTAGGGTATTGGAGAATATAATTTTTTAAATACATCACTAACTGCCTCTCTTTTACTGGGTTTCTCATAATACTGAAAAATCACATGTATCTATCACCAGATCTGATCATCTTTTGGATGTCTGTGTTGAGCAGATGGTCGATGCCTATAGCCAGTGTGCCTGCCCATGTTACATTGTATTTGCTTCGGCTTGCAATACATGCGTCACCAGATCATATTCCACGTTCCAGAGACTGAAAACCATTTCACACTGTCATCATTATTTTCTTCTATTTTCTGACAAAAAAGACAATCATGGATTTCTAAAATGTGTATTTGTTTAGTTAAGAATCAGCTTGGCAACACCCTTGGCTTTGGAGGTATTTTTTGGAAGTCATGATCAATTTCTTTATCACATTTTCATACAGTGGGGGGAAAAATACCTGGCACTACCATATGTTATAAGGACTGCAGCCTTAATTTTTCAAGTTCTCTATGCTTTGCCGGAAAACTTCCTATTCTAGATCCTATAGTGAGCTCTCAAATGACCTGCAATAAGTTTTTCTGGTTTAAGCAGTTTTTCAAATTTTCAAGCATGTAAACTATATTTGAATGCATCCTTCCTTTTGTATTTTAATTTTTAGGGAAGCCATAGGAAATCAATTATCTTGCCACTAACGGGTGAGAAGCTGTGTGTGATAAATTATTGTTATGAGATACTTTACCCTTCTGTTACATGGTTCTTTGAACCTGAGGGTAACTGTATGTTAGATTGAATCAGAATCAGAAATTTTCATTTTTTTTCTAGCTTTAAATCAATTAAGGTTGGCCTCACGTATTTTAGCATAGATCATATTTTACTTTCTGTTTTGAACTAGGAGTTGTAGTTTTTCCCTCCCATTTTCAGAATGGTCAAAGTTTTTACTAATATTAGAATGATCCCACATGCAAGAATGGAATGCTAGTCACCAATATTTGGCTGTCCAAATCAAATCTATATAATGAACAGGAAAGTGATTCTCAAGCTACATACAAAAATGTATTTGGACCAAAATATTTCTCAAGAGTGGAAATAATTAAATATAACATGGAATGAGACCAGTTAACCAAAAAGTATTAGTTTCCAAGCCTTCTGAATAAGCTTTCAAAACATTATTTTTAATAGTGTTTGAGGTAAAAAAATCTCAAAGTAACACTATAGAAATAAATATTTTACAATGAAACTAAAAACAAATGAAAACCAAAGGTGTATCTTCATGCATACTTTTATTACTTCCTGCACACTGGTGGTTTTGTTATATTCTTTTTTTTTTTTTTTTTTTGAGACGGAGTCTCGCTCTGTCACCCAGGCTGGAGTGCAGTGGCGCAATCTCGGCTCACTGCAAGCTCCGCCTCCCGGGTTCACGCCATTCTCCCGCCTCAGCCTCTCCGACTAGCTGGGACTACAGGCGCCCGCCACCGCGCCCGGCTAATTTTTTGTATTTTTAGTAGAGACGGGGTTTCACCGTGGTCTCGATCTCCTGACCTCGTGATCCGCCCGCCTCGGCCTCCCAAAGTGCTGGGATTACAAGCGTGAGCCACCGCGCCCGGCAAGGTTTTGTTATATTCTTATAGATAAAATCAAAAAACTTGCAAACTATGTAACATTGTAAAAGTGTTATGTTTGTGATTGCTTAAGAGAGATTGTTCACAGATCTTTCTGGGTGGGTTATTAGCTTAAGTTTGGAGAATTTATTAAGATATTTCAAAATTATCTATTCCAGTACAGAAAATCAAAATTTTTGGAATGATGCTTTTATACATATCAAACTACTGAAAAAATGAATTTTTATGACATTTGGATGAGAACTCCTCTTTCTTCACTTATATCCAACCATTTCTTCCCCATTTGACTTGTAGTCATCTAAATTTTGAGTATGAGATGGAGAGGAAAGGGGCAAAATATCAGCTTTTTCTTGGTATGAAGACATTGAGAAGCAGGTAAGTGTCTTTATTTCCTGAAATTTTAGACAACAATGATATAAAATAATACATTTCTGAGCCACGCAAGATTGAATATGAAGTAAAAACTTTCATGGCCCACTATGAAGAACCTGTGTTAAAACTCAAAAAATAAGCTACTGTCACCTATCTACTTGGGGAAAAAAATATCCATTAAACTAATGTGAGCCTAAGAGTGTTTATTTTTTAAATGTTTTAGCAGACTCAGTGGCTTAAAATAGTTTAGGATAAAATTATCAGTTTATACTTTGTATGTTTTAATAGGAACATCTAAAAATTTCAAAACTATAAAAAAAAAAAACCCTGTAATTCATTTTCCTCTCTGTTTAATTCAACCCTTTAAGTTTACAAAAAACTCAGTAAAGGTATGTAATATTAATGGTTTTAGGAATGTGAACTTTCTAAGCATTCATCTATGTGAGGTTGAAGTTCAGATGAAAGCTAAAATCAGCTTCCATCTTTCTCAGTAGCTTTATTCATATGTAAATGGAGTTTGTGACTTTAGCTAAGGTTCAAAACAATTGCTTAATGGTTCATGAAACATGGGGATAAGCTGAAGTTTACTTCAATTTAGGTAGCAGTTATATTTTGACCTTAAAACTGGTCAGGAGGTGCTAATCTGTTACGATAACGACTTTGGGTTATTCGAAAATCCCTAATTCCAGTAATTGTTACAAAAACATATTTTAAGTATGAAAGGCTCAAGTACAATTTTTATAATATAGCGAATTCAGGTAATTCCAAGCTCATTTTTTAGTGTGGCTTTCTATTATCTCACATTTATGTATAGACAGACTTCAAGTATCTGCCAGTCGCTCCCCTGAGGTTATCACAGTGACACTGCCCTACTTCTAATTCCATCTTAAAGGTCACTCACATCATCTGGAAATACAATTCGTTTCATAATCCTTCCAAGGAATGAGAAGGCATTCTTTCTCTTTGGCATTCTTCTTTTTGGATCTCCAAATCTATGAGGTAATCTACACAGTGGGGATATTGCATACAAGAAACTCAAAAGGTTCCAGATGTGTCTAAATCACTAAGTCATAAAAAGTTAAGATAAAAATATGGTAAATTATTTGTTAATACAATCCTTTTTCATCCCAAACATATGGATGATTCATTGTTCAAAGCCCCAACCAACAGCGTGCAATATTGTAGGCCTATGTCTAGTTTTCACAATAAAATATCTGGTTAGAAATTTCAACAATCATTTATAATTTTCTTTGATGTGATGAAGATGGTAGCAGTTACTTTAAGAAAAATCAGTTTTCTTTTTTTTTGCTTCTGAATCACCGTGCATACTTCAAGATATTTTACAGAAGTTACATTAATTCTCAGAATAACAATCTTAAAAAAGAAAGTAGCCAGGAAGAGAAGTAAAATATGTAAGAGGAAAAAGAATAATAACAAGTTCTCAGCATCTAACATACGCATTTGTTATGCTTTTAGCTTTGGAGTGGCGTTTTATGTGCCAGAGCTCCTTTTTCTTATTCTGCAATTATAAATCTGAGTGTAGAAATGTAATAATAAGTCAGCACAGACATTCGAATAGAAAAATACATTGGGTTGAATATATTCTAGGTTATCATCAAATGGAAATAATGCTGAATGTATAGTGGCATAATGTGACACAGAATTAAATACATGATCAGTTCCTATCATTACACTGGTACTGCTTATTAGGATGGGATTCTTATGAGTCTTCTTTGAATCCTTCTAAGATGAGTAAAATGCAAGAGATTGGGTTAACATAAAACCTGTGAGAAATGGAAGCACCTATTTCTAATTTTCATTTGGGCAAAAGCCTTGATTAAAATAGAGAATATATTTTTTACCATAGATATTTTTAATGACCATTTAAAAACACGAAGAATAGTTAGCTGGGCGTGGTGGCAGGCACCTATAGTCCCAGCTACTCGGGAGGCTGAGGCAGGAGAATGGGGTGAACCCAGGGCGGCAGAGCTTGAAGTGAGCCAAGATGGCACCACTGCACTCCAGCCTGGGTGACAAGAGCGAGACTCTGTCTCAAAAACACAAAACAAAAACAAAAACAAAACCACGAAGAATAGAAAGACTTTATTTTGTATTTATCAGACCATATTTATTATAAAGCCATATTTATTATAGTAGTAAAATTATACAGTGGGTTTTTCTTGTTTGGACCCACCAAAATGATTGCTTTCAGAATTTTTGGTAAATCATATATTTTAGAAGTTAGAATCTTATAGGGAATATCATTTAGCAAATAGTGCACTTAAAAAAACTATTTAGGAATCAGATATTAATCAGATACTAAGGAAGCTCCACAGTGTTAGAATGATTGGCATTATTATAGAACTACATTAATTTAGTCATAATCACATAATTTATAACATATTAAGTGAAAGAGTAATATAAAAGGAAATAATAATTTAGTTGGTTGCTAGAATACCTTTAATAGTCAAATTAGACACACACTATGCTTTTTGTAGTCTGGGTGCAAATTAAAGAGGATTTTTGTTTGAGGAGGAGCCAAAATTATCAGTAAAATGTGACTTCACTTGGTCATTTATCTAAGAAGACAACAGAGATATTTATTTTAAACAATGATTAATCTCCTTATTATTTTGCTGGTACAATACTGCTAATGGGTATGGGACAGAATATAAGAAGCCTAAAAGTATAGAATATAAGTATATAGTCTTGTTATTTTTGGTTATTTTGTCAAACGTATGATAAAAATATGGAATTTTGGATAAAACCAGTGTTTAATTTCCCTGCTGCAAATGAATATAACATGATACTAAAACATAAATGTATCAAAAGTATTTAGTATGGCTGATGTTAATATTAGTTTTTGTAATTTTCACATCTTCTACAATGTAGCTTTCTTATACAGTACAGTGGCATTGGTATGTATTTTATTGTCAAAAATGACCTTTTAGAAGTTATGCCAAGTATGATGTATGGTTAACAAAACAGAGAGCAAAGAAATAGGCTTAATTCTGTTTATTAGCCTTCTTATAAGTAGATCTTTGTAACAAACTAATTTGATCCCTAAAACAAACAATAAGGGAGGTATTATTTTTTCCCATTTACAAATGAGAAAATTGAGACACAAAGCTTTTATCCCTAATCACTATGCAGAAAGTCTTTTATCAAAATAAACCATGAGCCTTTCTTGTTTGCCTAGAAGTTATTTTTATAATTTGGCAGTATGGGAATATATAAAAAATGATAATATGGAGTATAAATAGGATGATCATATAATTAATCATCCAAACCAGGACACTTCTGAGAATGAAAGAAGGTTCTTAGGGATAACATAAACTGGGCCTATCTCAGGTAAGGAACATAAGGTCAGCCTAGGCATAATAAAGGCAAAATATGAAGAATTTTTTAATACTTCATGTAAGAAATGTATAGCAGTTAATTTAATAAAAGCGAATTTACACAATTCCAAATCCAGGTGTAGAGTATCTATCTATCTATCTATCTATCTATCTATCTATCTATCTATCTATCTTACATATTATATGTGTTTAAATTTATTTAAATTATAATAGTTTCCAAAGTATTATAGTAGCAAAAATTAGTTGCAGTAGTGTCAGGCATGATGTATTAAATTATTTGCTTGGAATCAGCTACTCCTTCACCATAGGAGGAGTTTTAATGATCATGTCTATGCCATATTTTAGGGGTGACTTATAAGTAACCCTGGTAAATAAGTACAGTAACTTGTATTAAATATTTGTTCAGATATTTATATATGCTGTAAGCTTTTAAGATCAACTTATCCGATGATGGATCTTCTCAGAGAAAGCTATTGTACAAAATCTTTGCATTTGAAATATACAGACTAGAATCAAGTCATGATTAGATAAAGCATTTTAAGGGCATTTTAGAGAAGTCTTTTTCAAGGAGGATCACATCTACAATATTTCTGTACCACAAAGTCCAAAAAAATTGATTATATAGAGATAATTAGAGGTGAGATTTTCTGCTCTAGTTTTTCCCAGAAGAAGCACATTCTTTTTGGGCTGTCAATAAATGGAAATTTTTTTTGGTGAGGGCTGCTACTCTTGGTTCTAAATATATTCTATACATTTTGAAATTGAAATGCTCCCCATTACTTTACCAACACAATACCAGTTTCGTAATTCTCAATAAAATAATAGAAATATTAAGATGTATTTAATTCAACTCAGTGAAGTACATGGAACATGTTTCTTGCCTTTCCACATGTGATCCTCATAGTAAACAACAGGCAAAAAAAACATAAAAAGACAAGCCAAAATCAAGACCGTTATTCAAAATCAAACTGACATAGTTTGAAGGTATGACCCTGCCAAATCTCAGATTGAATTGTAATCCCCATTGCTGGAGGTGGGGCCTGGTGGGAGGTGTTTGGATCGTAGAGGCGGATCCCTCATGAATGGCTTGGGCAATTCCCTTGGTGGTAAGTGAGCACTCTCTCTGAGCTCACATGACATCTGGTGGTTTAAAAATTTGTGGCACCTTCCGCACCACCCTCTCTCACTTGCTCCTGCTTTCACCATGTGGCATGCCTGTTCTCCCTTCGCCTCCTACCATAATTGAAGGCTCCCTGAGGCTTCGCCAGAAACCAAGCAGATGCCAGCACCATGTTTCCTATAAGGCTTGAAGAACTTTGAACCAATAAACCTCTTTTCTTTATCAATCACTCAGCCTCAGATATTTCTTTATAACGATGTAAGGACAACCTAATATATAAACACTAAAGTTGTTCCCACTTACTATTCAGAGAAACTTTATGTTATAAAATTCAGAAAGCCACCTCATTATCGAAAGCATATTACAAGAAAGTTTCTAAGTTAAATTCAGAGTAATGGCAGAATATAACATCCATATAACTAGTCACACATTCTAGCTTCCAGAAAGAGGCTCAGCCTGGGATTCAGGAGAAATCTTCATACCTGGTTTTACTTCTTAACATCTGCACAACCTTAAGCAATTTCATTTAAACTACCTAGGTCATATGCTTTTAATTAAAAATGCAAGGAATTTGGTCCACTAAATTTTTTTTTTTTTTTTTTTTTTGTGATGGAGTCTTACTCTATCACCCAGGCTGGAGTGCAGTGGCATGATCTCAGCTCACTGCAAGCTCTGCCTCCCAGGTTCAGGCCATTCTCCTGCCTCAGCCTCCCAAGTCGCTGGGACTACAGGCACCCGCCACCACACGCAGCTAATTTTTTTTTTGTAATTTTAGTAGAGATGGGGTTTCACCATGTTAGCCAGGATGGTCTCGATCTCCTGACCTCGTGATCCAACCACCTCGGCCTCCCAAAGTGCTGGGATTACCCACCGCACCCGGCCAGGTTTGATAATTTTTTGAAGATTTCTTAGATATGTATAGGTCCAGGAATAGCTTCTTGAGAAGTTGTCAGAAACTACTTAAGTGAGGTCCTTATTTACTGAAAAAAACTAAAAATACTTCTCTAGAAATAGTCAACAAAGTAACAAAAACAAAATGTAAAAAAAAAATAAATCTATGGTTTTTCATACTTATCAAGTAAAGTTTTTTATTGATAAATTTATTCTCACAATAAATTTAGTCATTTTAGTTTATTCACCTCTAATGGGTTACTCTAATTAAACACTGATTTATTTCACTCAGAATATTGGTTGCTATCTTCATGCCATCTTCTCCATGTCTTTCTTTCACTTCGTCATTTTACTTATAAATAATATATCAAAATATATTTATTCTTCCCCATCACCTTCACTTATCACAATTTTATATATTTCCATGAGATTTATGTGTGTGATAAAAAAGGTATTTGATCACAAACATTGACTTTCTCTTCTTCAGCATATATAGCAATATAAATGAAGCTGGATTGCAGCAAGTTCTATTACATTTCTCTACATGGGCTTCTGTATAATATTGAGTTTTAAAGTCAGACTGATCAAAGTCAGACTTTCATTTACTAGGCTTATGGTATTGAATGAGTTAGTAATTGCTCAAAGAAATAGTTACCTTAACACAAATATGGTATACTAATACCTATCATTTAAGTGATTCAGAGTACCAAATTAAATGGGATAATATTAATATATGCAATAGTCTTGACAAACGTTAAGTTATATTAACTCATCTCTAATAAAATATATTAGTTTATTCAATGTATGCACAGCAGAAAAACTGCAGACTTTTCATACAAGATTATTTCCGTTTAATCTTGGCTCTGTTACTTCCCAGCTGTGTATCCATGGGCATTTATATAATATTTTGAGCTTTCTATTTGTTCATTAACAAAATGAGAAACATAAAACCAGTATCAGAGGATTATTATGAGATTCAGATGAGGCAGTGTATATAAGGCTTTAGTACATACATAACAGACATTCAATACGAATCAGTTCCCTTCTCCTCTCCTTCCACAGAGTATAAAACCCTGGCCCGTAATGCACTCCTGAAAATTATTCATTCACCCAAAAAATGTTTTAATATATCTACTATGTGCAAAATATGTACATCTATATCCCATATCTATGGATACAGTAGTGCCAAAGAAAGACAATGTTCCTATTGTTATGGAACTTACATTCTACAAGTCAAACCAACAATGCAAACAAATAAGTGAACATTCTACAAGTCAAATCAACAATGCAAACAAATAAGTGAACATTCTACAAGTCAAACCAACAATGCAAACAAATAAGTGAATAAAATAACTTTAGAAAGTACTAAGGCCATAAAAAATCTCAACGATATGATTAAAAATAATTATGTCAGAGGGAGACGTAATTATTAAATTGGGTGGCCAAGGATAGTGTATCTGAGGAGGTGACATTTTAGCAGAATAAAAGAAGGATTCAGCCACACAATAACTTGAGAAGAGAGAATGCTTGGCAAGAAAAAACAAAGTATACATAGTTGGATATTATGATTAGAGATTGGATAGATGCACTGAGTTCACTGTAGAGGAATTTGAGTTATGTAGAAAAAGAAAAGGTAGATGCACTAGAGAAAATGTGGAGAGTCAAAGTGAAAAATATATTCTAGGAGAGAGAAAAAATGTATAAGCAGGCTTTTAGATCATTTAAAACCAACCTATCGTACTATAGATGCTTCATTGCAGACTTCAAAATGAAGACATATGGCTTCCGACACCCAAGAACATTCCTTAGCTTATCCCAAACTGTTATGTGTTAAGCTAAATTTACTACTACATGTCTTTTTAATACCATCCCCATTGTAGGGCACAATCCTATAGAAAACATTAAAGGAGTGGTTAATAATGTATTTTCATGGATTTTCCTTGTAACACTTATAAAAGCAAACGACACCACCAAAGTATTCAGCAATAGAAAATATGCTGATTAAACTATGATTCTCTCATACAAGGAAATTTTATACAGTGTTTTAAAAAGATGATATAGGTCCATACTAAGATGATAATATCATCAAGAAATTGAGTAAAATATTAGGTTATATAACATCATGTACAGTTTAAGGCAATTTTTGAAAAATTATCCACTTCTATTTAGAAACCATCGTGTGTGTCTGTGTGTGCACATGCATGCACAAAATGATGGCTATGTATCTATTTCTACAAATGGAAAAATATTCAACAACATGATAATTATATGTATCTTCAAGGAATGGTGTTTTTACTGAGTTCTTACTTTAAAAACTTGTCCTATATTGTGATTTCCTTTATAATAAGATTACATGTGGCCCAAACAGAATATTTTCCATGTTTAAAATAGAAGACACCAATTATATAAACATTTCAGCCTCTGTTTCTCAAATTAGGTCATCATAGTTTTTAGAAATACTTTTTAGGGCTTTGCCTCCTATATCAGCTTTCTATTACTTTAAGCTATAACACAATGATAATATATTTCAATTTGGGTATAGTTCTCCTATTCTTGCTATTCTAAGCATTAAAAAAAATGCACTTTAATTTTTTTAAACTCTCCTAGCTATATACTTTTTTCTGCTTAAGGAATGTTTAAGTATTAACAACTTGCTGAAACTTTTACTTTATTTGAGTTTTACAGGTTTATAGTTTTAGTGCCCATTCCTAAGAAGATGGACTTATTTTAATACTCTTATAAATCATTGAACCTTAGATAAGGAAACAGAAGATGAAATTCAGAAGATACAGACACCAAGGGAATCATATTTAATCCTCATAGCTCAAATAAGGAATGATAGGTTAGGTCCTGGCATTGTTAGCCTATCACATAACTGAAACATAATGAAGCCACAGAAAACTTAAGGTAATCTAAAAATTCAACAAAGGAAACAAAACTTCTGTTTAGACATGGGGAAAAGATTGATGTCAGGTGTAAATACCTCCAACGTTTGTTCTTTATATTTCATATAAACTTGGAAAGCATGAGAAGACACCTTTCAGAGAGAAAAACAGAAAAAGCTCTCCTTAAGAGAAGCTTAAAATAACTCTACCTGTTCATCCCTCTGAAACAGGTATGACATTGCATCATAATGTATGAGAATTAGTGTGAAAACAGAATTTAAACTGATATGTTTGCCAGTGTCAGACTTGCTTGGATAGATGAAAAATGAACCTTCAGCTACTTTTAAACATTTACAGCTGTTCTGATGGTTTATGTGCATGAAAATGTGGTGCATGTGTGTCTGTGTATTCTGTCCTGCTAATTCAGTTGATCCAACAAATTCAGCTGGCTTTCATCTGACTTCCTCTGACTTCCAGTGTCAAAAATTGATTATTGTCAGAGACAAGGAAAATAATGGAATGTAAAGCATTGCTGATCAAAATATTACTCTAAATATGTCAAGAGAAAAAATGTAAGCTGAGCAAAACAGTGCTAGAATGTATTGATTTGTTAAAAGTATAAACAGAATGTGTGATAAGAATTTTTTAAATCCTTATTTCTGAAGGAGAATTTGATTTTGAATCAGAATATAAATAGAACAAAGTCTTGACTATGTTTTCTGTAAACTACTGCACCGCATACTAGATTGTCTTGAAATATAAGAAAGAACGATTACATTATTTTAAAATTTACATTGTATTGTGCTAAATGAACAGCCCCAAATCACCTACTGCTAATCAGCAAACACCAGGCAGTTTTTCTACAACAGGCAACTATTTAGAAACTGTAAAACTATCAGCTTTGGCTAACAGAGTTAAATAAATACTTGGAGTTCTTATTCAGCCCAAGATTATGACTTTTAATTCCAGGGCAGACTGACCTCTTCATCTGAAAGAACCTTTATAGCTTAAAGCCCTGCTGAAGTCATTTTCTTAAGTTAATCAGATTTCCACACTGGGGTTCCACAGTAGGAAAGAGAATTCATACAAATTAGCTCTTTTCCCACCTGCAGTTTCTCTTTAGTTCATAAGAGCCTTATATGATAATTTATTTTATATAAGAATTATTCTTGACAAATCCAAAGGTAAATTTTTAAGGAGAAGCACATACTCATCCAGGTATTCCAAATAATCAAGACAGAAGTTGAATGTTTCCTCTCAACTATATAATAGTCATAATCCACTATTATATTTTATCAAGACTTTGTGTATGTACTGTACTCAACACAGCTAGAAAAGTGAAGAAGAAAAGTTTCTACTTTTGTGTAACTTTTTTGAGTACACTTTTTATAATGTACAATACAACACATTTCCAAAAACACTTTATTCATTCTACCTTACTGGAGTTTTCCTAAATATTTTACGAGGGAAAACAAAAATAATTAAAAAGAGAGTAACCAAAGAGAAAAATTCACACAGATAGAAATGATAAATCCTGAAGCCCCCAAAATCACACAATTCCAATTATAAGATAGGGTCTGTGGTAGACAGAATAATGACTCCCCAAGGATATTCATGCCCGAATCCTGAAATATATAAATAAGTTACCTTATATGACAAAGAAGACTCTGAACATGTGATTAAGAACCTAGAGGCCAGTCTTGGTGGCTCATGCATGTAATTCCAGTGCTTTGTAAGGCCAGAGCAAGGGGAAGACTTAAGGCTAGGAGTTCAATACCAGCCTGGACAGCACAGTGAGACCCCATGTCTACAAAAATGTTTAAAATTAGCCAGACATGGTGGTGCACACTCATAGGACTAGCTACTTGGGAGGCTGAGACTGGAGGATTGCTTGAGCCCGGGAGTTCAAGGCTGCAGGGAGCTACAGTTGCAACACTGCATTCCATCTGGGCAACAGAGTGAGACACTGTCTCTGGAAAAAAGAAAGATTAAGGACTTTGAGATGGGGAGATTGCCCTGGATTATCCAGATTGGGCTTTACAAGTCCTTAAACATGGAGAGCATTACCTAGCTGTGGTCAGAGGCAGATGTGACTGTGGAAAAATGGTCAGAGAGATGTGACACTGATGAGTTTGAAGATGAAGGAATGAGGCCATGAGCCAAGCAATGTGGGAGGCCTCTAGAAGCTGAAAAAGGCAAGGAAACAGATTCCACTGTAGGGCCTCCAGAAAGGAATGCAGCCCGGCCAACACCATCATAATCTTGGGAGACTTTGTTTGATTTGTGACTTACAGAATATCAAGATAATAAATTTGTATTGTTCTAAACCATCACGTTTGTGGTATTTTGTTAAAGGCAATAGAAAACATACAGGATTGGTTGCATGCAGTGGCTCCCATCTGTAATCCCAGCACTTTGGGAGGCTGAGGCAGGCAAACTCCCAGCTGGGTTTTTGTATTATTGTACAAAAAATGCAAAAAAAATTAGCTAGGCATGGTGGTGCATGCCTGTTGTCACAGCTACTTGGGAGGCTGAGGATAACCTGAGCACAGGGAGGTTGAGGCTGCAGTGAGCTGTTATTGTGCCACTGATCTCCAACCTGGATGACCCAGTGAGGACAGAGAGAGAGAGAGAGAGAAAGGAAGGAGAAGAGTAGAGAAGAGAAGAGGAGAGGGGAGGGGAAGGGAGAGGAGAGGAGAGGAGAGGAGAGGAGAGGAGAGGAGAGGAGAGGAGAGGAGAAGAGAAGAGAAGAGAAGAGAAGAGAAGAGAAGAGAAGAGAAGAGAAGAGAAGAGAAGAGAAGAGAAGAGAAGAGAAAAGAGGAGGAGAGAAAGAGGCCAGGCGCAGTGGCTCACGCCTGTAATCCCAGCACTTTGGGAGACTGAGGTAGGCAGATCATGAGGTCAGGAGATGGAGACCATCGTGGCTAAGACGGTGAAACCCCGTCTCTACTAAAAATACAAAAAATTAGCTAGGTGTGGTAGCGGGCGCCTGTAGTCCCAGCTACTCAGGAGGCTGAGGCAGGAGAATGGCGGGAACCCGGGAGGCAGAGCTTGCAGTGAGCTGAGATCGCGCCATTACACTCCATCCTGGCGGCAGAGCGAGACTCCATCTCAAAAAAAAGAAAAAAGAAGAAAAAGGAAGGAAGGAAGGAAGGAAGGAAGGAAGGAAGGAAGGAAGGAAGGGAGGGAAGGAGGGAGGGAAGGAGGGGGGAAGGAGGGAGGGAAGAGAAAAGAAAGAGACAAAGAGAGAAAGGGAGAGAGAGAGGAAGGGAGGGAGAGAGGGAGGAAGGAAGAAAGGAAGACAATTAAAGCCTCTCCCCCCCATACTGTGCCTCTTATTGTGATCTTACAAAAGAAGAGGTAAGTGTGTTAGCACACTGTTTGAAGACTTCATTTCTACAGTGAAATACATCATAAAGTGGACATTTAATTTTTGATTTCCCCAGCATCCTCTCCAACAGCCCTTGCCCATAGTACAGGCATGATATCCAAGCCAAGCCAAGTAAATACGATTCCCTGTCAAGGGGTTCTTTAATTCTTGATCAGCGAAAAGAAGGAAAACAATTGGGGAAGTATTTTCTGCAGTCTAGATGCCAATGTCAATAACTACTGTGCTTTCAATGCTGTTTCTGATTCTTAATATGCAACTTTTCTGAGTACCAATCTGATGTTCCTCCAAATAACAGTCTTCTTGTTGTTGTTGTAGTTTATAACCAAAACTGGTCTCTCTGGTTTGCAACTAAAGAACCCTAAATGTTCAACAGAGCATGTAAATCAATGTGTATGCATATATCTGGGCCTCCCAGGAGTTTGACAAATCTGATAAAATTGAAGTATATTTCCCTATATTGTTCTTGCCTGCGACCCCTCCTTAGCTGAACAGCCTCTCACAGCTACACTCATTTCTAATCTACTTTTTTTTTTTTTGAGACAGAGTCTCGCTCTGTCGCCCAGGCTGGAGTGCAGTGGTGTGATCTCGGCTCACTGCAAGCTCCACCTCCCGGGTTCACACCATTCTCCTGCCTCAGCCTCCCGAGTAGCTGGGACTACAGGCGCCCACCAACATGCCCGGCAAATTTTTGTATTTTTAGTAGAGACGGGGTTTCACTATGTTAGTCAGGATGGTCTCGATCTCTTGACTTCGTGATCCGCCCGCCTTGGCCTCCCAAAGTGCTGGGATTACAGGTGTGAGTCACCGCGCCTGGCCTCTAATCTACTTTTTTTTCCTTTTGACTTTTCTCACATACGCCTTATTTTTCATCAAAAGTGACTTTTCTATCATCCGTGTTCCTACAAGAGAATAGCTAATCTAAAACTCTCCACTGAGAGATACTAATGGTTGTCCTAAATGTATATACTATTGTGCCCAGACCACCTCAAATAAAATGTATTTTTTACAGATCTGTAATGGTGGTATTAATAACAATTGATCATCTGTCAGAGCATGATGGATTATTTTAAAATAAAATTTAGATTTATTTTATTTTTTCTACTACTACTTACTCCACTGGCTCAGAGAAGTTAGTCTTTGATTCTCTTCTTAAGTATTACAAAAAGGGCAATTTATAAGTAAGCATCAGAGGAGGCCAAATAGTTGCAGACGAATTTAATATGTATGCATTTCAATTCTTTTTTTTAAAAAAGATTACTTGTAAATAATTATCTCCCCTCAATCTTTTTTTTCTTATCTCAGAAAATGGAGTATGTGATTGCAAAGAACGAGGAAATGTAATAAAGAAAGTTCTCAAGGTGCTAAAACTATTAACATCTTAAAAATCTGTACTTTAAATTCAGAGGTTACTGATTTTTACTAACATCACAGAAGCAGAGAAGGTTGAGAACTCCTTAAGAATACATAAAAAGTTAGAATTTATATTAATCTCCTGACTACTGCCCGTCTTTTGAATAAGTTCCCTCTAATAGTAGAGTGATGATAATGACCTAACATTAGACAAACTTTAAATGAAATGTTTGTGTTTTCAAGAGAAACATGAAAAATTGGCAATTATCCAATCCATCTGATCAATATATGCAGTGAAAATGTACCTTTCAGTACAGAAAATTCCACGTGGAGCTTTATTCACCAGGTGAGGCTTTCTCCTAGTGATAGAGTAGAGCAGTTAAGGCTCTAGATTACATGAGGTTGCCTGAGGTAAGATTTTCATTCTCACGCTCATGAGGTAAGTGACCTTGGCTAATTACTTAATAATTGTTTTTCATCCATAAAATGACAAAAATAGTAGTATCTCTCTCATAAGACTATTGTGAGGATTAATTTAGGCAAGACATAAGCTGCTTAGCACAACTCCTAGCCCATAGTAAATTCTCAATATTTGACAGCTATTTTTCTTTTTTTTTTTTTTTTTGAGACAGGTTCTCACTCTGTCGCCCAGACTAGAGTGCAGTGATGTAATCTCGGCTCACCACAACCTCTGCCTCCCAGGCCCAAGCAATTCTCCTGCCTCAACCTCCTGAGTAGCTGGGATTACAGACTCACACCATTACCACCAGTCTAATTTTTGTATTTTTAGAGAGATGGGTTTTCACCATGTTGGCCAGGCTGGTCTTGAACTCCTGACCTCAAATGATCCACTCACCTTGGCCTCCCAAAGTAGACAGCTATTATTTTTTTCATTATTGTGTTTACATCTCCACCAGGAGTTCTTCAACAGTGCTCTGGGGAATCTTTGGGGCAAGGAAAGAAGAAAAGGCCTTCTGCATGCAGCCTTGACCCTCTCCCTAGCCCTGTCTTTCAAGGATAGAAACACCACTTAAATTTGTCTTTCAAATTGAAATTCTCTGTAGAGGGAGAATTTGGAAAGATTCCACTGGGGAACAAGTTAGAAAACCACTATAGAATAATTACCAGAATCCTGTCTATCATTCTAACTTTTTTTTTTACACAGAATAAGACTAAATTTTATAGTCAAATATAAGTTCACCTATTTTTTCATTCTCAAATACACTCTACGTGATATATTGTTTCCTATCTTTACTTTGAAGTCTTATTAAATGTAAGGAAAAATTCACGTATTTTACACTGTACTACGATTTATTTGTATATTGAAAGATCTTTACACAGGCATATTTGCCAATTTAAAAATGATCTTAAGGTTTTTAATTATTGTGGTAAAAAAAAAACTCATGAGACCTATTGTTTTAACAAATTGTTAAATGTATAGTCCAGGTTTGTGAACTACAATTACAATGTCATACAGCAGATCCCTAGAACTTCTGGCATGCCAGAAGAAACTCAATAGTATCCACTCAATAGCAACTTCCTATTTCTCTGTCCCCCCATCCGCTGGCAACCACCTTTCTACTTTCTGTTTCAATGAAACAACAGCATTAGATACTCCATATAAGTAGAATCATGTAAAAATTTTCCTTCTGTGACTGGCTTAACATTCTTTCACTTAGCATAACATCCTCAAGGTGCATCTTTGTTGTAGCTTATGACAGAATTTCTTTCTTTTTAGCTGATTAATATTCCATCATATGTATATACCACATTTTCTTTATATGTTCACCATTGAGGGACATTTAAGTTATTTCCACCTCTTGGTTATGCTGCAATGAACATGGGAGTGCAAATATCTCTTGAAGATCCTGATTTAAATTCTTTTGAAGAAGTACCCAGAGAACTATTGCTGTATCATATGGTAGTTCTATTTTTTTTTTTTTTTTTTTTTTTACAAATCTCCATACTATTTTAGATAGGAGTTGAAAGAGTTTACATACTTACCAACAGTGCACAAGGCTCTCAATTTTTCTACATCCTTGCCAGATCATCACTTTCAAGTTTTATTTGTTGTCATTTTATTGACAATGGCCTTCCTCATAGTTATGAGGTAATACATCATTGTGGTTTTGATTTGTATTTTCTTGATGATGAGTGATATTGTGCATCTTTTCATAACTCTATTAGTCATTTGTATGTCTTCACTGGACAAAGATGAAGAAATGCCTTTGCAAGTCCTTTGCCCATTTTTTAAAATCAGGGTTTTTAGTTGTTGTTTGCTATTGAGTTGTGTGAGTTTTTTACATATTTTGGACATTAACCCTTTAACAGATATATGGTTTTCAAATATTTTCTCCCACTCTTCAGGTTTCACTCTGTTGATTGTTTCCTTGGTTGAAAAGCAGATTTTTAGTTTGATGTAATCTCACTTGTCTATTTTTGCTTTTGTTGCCTGTGCTTTTGGTATTATATTCAAAAAATCATGAACGATGTCAATGTTATAACACTTTGCCCCTACATTCTCTTCTTTAAATTTTACATTTCAGATCTTATATTTAAGTCTTTCATCCATTTTGAGTTGATTTTTGTGTAGTGTAAAACAGAGCACTTTTTTTTTTTTTTTTTTGCATGTGGATATCCAGTTACTTGACATCATTTGTTGAAGAGGCTACCCTTTCCTCATTGTCCAGTTTTGGCACTCTTGTCAAAGATCATCTGACTATGTGTGGGTTTATTTCTGGGCTCTGTGTTCTGTTCCACTGAAGTAATGTCTGCCTTCATGGCAGTACTACACAGTTTTAATTACTGTAGCTCTGTGACTAATGTGTTTTAAAAAGAGGAAATGAAAGTCCTCCAGCTTTGCTCATCTTCCCCAAGGTGATTTAGGCTCTTTGGGATCCACTGGGGTTCCATATGAATTTTAGAAATTTTTTTTCTATTTCTGTAAAACATGCCATTACGATTTTGAGAGGAATTCCACTGAAGCTGTAGATCACTTTGAATAGTATGGACATTTTCACAGTATTAAGTCTTCTGATCCATGAACGTAGGAGATCTTTCCATTATTTTTTAATTTTTTTCAGCAATGTTTTCCGCTTTGCCTCATTGGTTAAGTTTTTTCCTAAGGATTATATTATTTTAATGCTATTATAAATGGGATTCTTTTCTCAATTTTCTTATTGAATATTACTTTTTTGAGTCTTCAGAATGTTCTACATTTAAGATCATGCCATATAATTTTATTGATTTCCAATTTGAATGTCTTTTATTTATTTTCTTTTCTAATTGCTCTGGCTAGGACTTCCAGTACTGTATTTAATAGAAGAGTTAACAGTGGGTTTCCTTTTAATGTGCCATTGAATTCACTTTGCTGATACTTTCTTAAGGATTTTTGGATCTTATTTATTAAGGATATCGACCTGTATTTTCTTTTCTTGTGATGTCTTTTCCTGGCTTCAGTATCAGGGTCATGCTGGCCTCATAAAATGAGTTTGAAAGTTTTGTTGTGGAATCATTTGAGAAGGATCCATGTTCATTCTTGTTTATAATATTTAGTAGAATTCATCAGTGAAGCTATCTGGTTCTGAGATTTTCTTTGTTGGAAGATTTTTTGATTACTGATTAAATCTCTTTACTGGTCATAGATCTGTTCAGACTTTCTATTTCTTCTCAATTCAGTCTTGATAGGTAGTAGGCTAATAGGAATTTATCCAGCTTTTCTAAGATACCCAGTTTGTTGCTGCATAATTGCTCACAGTCTCTTATAAACTTTTCCATTTCTGTAACAATCTGTAATGTCTCCTTTTTCATTTCTGATTTCATTTGCGTCTTCTCCCTTTTTTCTTAATCTAGCTAAAGATTTGTCAATTTTGTTGATCTGTAAAAATAACTTCTAGATTTATTTTTTCTATTGTTTCTATATTCTCTCATTTATTTCTGCTCTAATCTTCATAATTTTCTTACTACTTTGGGCTTACTTTTTCTTATTCTACTTTGAGGTATAGTTAGATCATTTATTTGAGATCTTTATTTCATTTCATTTCATTCAGAAAATATGCTTGTTATAATTTCAACCTTCTTAAATATGTTAATACTTATTTTGTGACCTAACATATGATCTATACTGAAAAATGTTCGTGTACTTGAGAAAAGTGTGTATTCTGCTGCTGTTGGGTGGATTGTTCTGGATATGTCTGTCAGGTACATTTTATTTATAGGGCTATTAAAGCCCCCTGCTTCCTTATTGATCTTCTGTCTGGATGTTCTATTCAATATTGAAAGGGGGGTATAAAAATGCCTTACTATTATGTGTTACTATTTCTCCTTTCAGTTATGCCATTGTCCACTTCAAATATTTGGGTGCTCTGATGTTGGACACATACACATTTATAATTGTTATATTTTGCTGATGAGTTGACCATTTTATAATTATATAGTGTCCTTGACTATGAGACAGTGTTTGACTCACGTGTCTTATAACATTGTGTTGGGATATAAACATTTGAAAATGCAGCCACGTATCCCAGTCTTTATGATTGACCTTGTACAGGGAAAGACCTTCACCATCAGCCCAGCTAGAGATTCTGGGAGCCTCTGAAATCTTTTGGAGAAATAATACTTTTCTGGACCTGTGAATGCAATTCTTCAGTTAGAAAGAATTGACAGTTACTTTACCAAAAGCTCTTAAGTTTTTGCTCTCCCTTATGTCAGTCTGTGTCAGCAAGCCACTCTGCTCTTCCTTGTTCTTATCAGCCATGAAATATCTGAAGTATGCCAACACATTGTCAGTGTACTACGGCAGGTGAGACATATTCTGGTCACTTGCACAGTCCTCTAAGAAGCTGGAACATTACATCCATACTCCACTCCCTCCTTTCCTTCTAAAGGAGAATTCTCAAGATGTGCACATTAGTTGGATTTTGCCCAGCCATGTTGGCCATACCAAGCTTCCAGCTACTCTTCTTGTTTCTAAGTGGCCCCCAGGAATACACACTATACTTGTTTCATCAGTGCTCATGGGGTGAAACAGAAACTAGTCCCTCAGGCAGTCTTCAGAAAAACCAGAATGTTGGGTGCTTGGTGCACTCTTCTCTTGTCCTTGAAAGATAGTAAATTAGAGTGTTCTACCCTGGTGTTGGGTTGTGCCAGCTTGAAGGCAGGGCCAACATGGGTAAAATTAAACCACTCCTCTTATGCCTTTCAATGTAGCTGTTCTTGGCTTTGTGCTCTCCCGGAATACCACAACTTTGTAACTGGATTTTAGCATTTCATAATGGTACTTTGGTTCATACACTGTTGTTAAAGTGATGTTTTTTGTGGAGGAACAAGGGCTGCGACTTCCTATTTTGCCAACTTGCTGATATCACTTCTGGAGTTTTAATATTTTAACACTCAAAGAAATACACTTTAAAAATTTACCTCTTTCATGTGTATTAAAATAAATTTTAGTTCATCTAAATAGGTCTTTTGAAAATAACATTTAACCTACTCTTTTAAAGGGCTAACAATAATATAGAACAGACCTATCTTACTATTAGAATCTTTCAGACTTTATCTCATAATATTTCCTGTCATTGATTCTAAGCTTAAGTGTCTGTTGCTAGAGAAGGCCTTATGAACTTTCATGCCATGTCTGCTATTGCTTATAATCTTATCTCTCCCAGGCAGACTCTTTCTCTATCTCTGAATGTACAAATGATCTCATTTTTAAGATCCACATTAAATATCATTCTCTTCTGAAGACTTTCCTCAGTTTTTCCCAATTGAATGTAATGTCTTTCATCTTTGAGTCTCTCTCTTGGTTGTTGAGGATAGACCTCATGCTACCAGAATGTAACATTTCTGAAGACAGGGATTTTGTTTTGTTTATGACTATATTAAACAGTGCCTAAATAAGGCCTAACATATAGATGGTCAGGAAGCAGTTTTTTATGAATGAATGACTTTTGCAAAGTGATACAATCTTATTGTGACTCAATGACCCAACTTTTTCATCTACAAAATAAAGATAACAAGAGTACCTGTCACATACAGTTGTAACAAAAGGCAAATGAATTGGGCATAGACCACTCATTAAATGTTATCTTTGATTATTATAATTACCTTTCCATGTATGAATCCACCACAGTACTAACCTTAGGCTAAATTTGGAAAAATGGTTGAATTTTAGAAAAATTTACTGAGTAAAGAAGAGGAGATGTAAAGAATAAAATAAGACAACCACAAACCAAAATCATAAGTCAATAGATCTTCACTTCTAAATTTTTAAGAATGTTGTCTTGGATATTTTTCTGTCTTTAAATCTATTGTAGATTTAAGGTTAAGCCACTAACATATTTTAGAAAACTTAGAAATATACTTTTAAGTACAAATACATTTTTTGTTTAACAAATAGTTATAAGAAGACTAATGAAAAAATGAAGTTTCACAAAAAATTATACGCACATATGCATTCTCCATTTTTGGTCCTCTTTTATCTATAATTTTTAAGTTCATCCGTACCTTTATGTACATGTCTTTTCTCATCAGATCAAACATGACATTTATGGCTATATACTTGTTGATAATGATATCATCTTCTCTTCCTGACTCTCCATCCGTCTCTTTTTTCTTGCTGTGTTTCATGTTTGAAAAACTCTTTATGTCTCAGTACACCAAGCTATTTTTCTATCTGTCAAGAGATTCTTGATATTATAGAAAGTCTGTGAAGAGATTCAGGTGGAAGCATTCCACCAATTCCTCAACATCAAGGCTTAATATTCAAGATATGAAGTAAGAGGGAATTATTGTACTTGATAATTGAATTAAATCTGTTAGAGGAAAAAAGTCAGTTGATGAAAATGATATTATTCTTCTAGATTACCTTTTTTATGACAGGAAATACATGAAAGTGAGAAATGGGAAGAAGAAAACAGGGTGTTGTAAAAGGCTAAGAGGAGAAGAGATTATGTTTTAATTTTTCTATTTCGTTTGTTCTCTTTAATGATCTTCTCCCTAACCTCTACCTCCTGGCAGACAATTGTCTCTGTGGTAGTGCACTATGCACATGTATTGCATTGGCTGATGCACATGACTATACTGTACCTATCTGAAATGCAGCTGTTTATAATTGCCCTCTCACTAGGCAACAGGCAGAGCTTTTTTTTTTTTTTTTTTTTTTTTTTAGGGTGAATATTTCCCACAGTTGATGCACAGATGGAGAGAGCAGTTAACTGGCAACAATAATAATCATTCTTCACAGCAGGCTCAGGCTGGAACCAAAGCCACTGGGAAAAGACATGAAACTAAGCTGCTGCATCAAGATTATAAACATAAAACTTAATAAGTTCCAAACTAGCCACTCCTACCCACGCCCCAAAATATTCTAGCTTGTCTTTTCTGGTGAAGGAAGCCTACTCACCTTAGCTACCGTAGATGAAAGTTTCTTGGATAACTAAGCAGCTATTGAATGAAAGACCAGGCTTTCACTGGGAAAGTGGTAACAATAAAACGCTCTGCTGCCTTTGCATGCACCCCCAGAACTCACTGTGCTTATAGTAGATTAAAACTTTCAGAATGTGTGGATTCTTACTTTGTGGATTAATCTATGCTTTAAAACACACATTAATTATCTATCTATAAATTACATTTAATATACTACTGTTTTCATTATTATCTTTTTCCCTGTCTATTAAAAAAACCTTATATTTACACACATAGTTTAGTTACAAATATATAAATAATTTTGGCTCTTTGAGGAAAAAATATTAAATATAATAAAATTCATTTACATTTACTTTCTGTGTGTCTCAGTATAATAACTTAAACATATCACTTCTATTTTGAAATTTTAAACATATGACTCCGTTAAAAGATATGACATCTGCAGAAAGCTATTAGCACAATTTCTGTCCAATGGATTAATAATCATTCAAGTTTTACAGTTTTATGGAGTTAACTATTACAAGCTTTCATCTTTTTTTTTTTTTTTTGAGACGGAGTTTCACTCTTGTTGCCTGGGCTGGAATGCAATGGCGCGATCTTGGCTCACTACAACCTCTGCCTCTCAGGTTCAAGCGATTCTCCTGCCTCAGCCTCCAGAGTAGCTGGGATTACAGGCATGCACCACCACGCCCAGCTAAGTTTGTATTTTTGGTAGAGATGGGGTTTCTCCATGTTGGTCAGGCTGGTCTCAAATTTTTGACCTCAGGTGATCCACCACCACAGCCTCCCAAAGTGCTGGGATTACTGGCTTGAGCCACTGCACCTGGCCTCATCTTCTTAAATAACTGCTTCCATGACATGTAACTGTGGAAGCACTTTTAGCCTCTAGGACATTGCAATGTGACTCATGACTCTTAAGGAACTAGGCTTCCTGAATCTTCATTATTCTTACCCATTCAGATTTGAAAGGCACTTTGAATAAATGAAATTAAAAATAATTGCAATATGTTTTATATATTAATTACTTTGTAATTTTAAGTGATATGATATATTTAAATGCTCCCATATTGTTCATTTCTTTAATTTTAGTGCTACATTAATCTCATTAACACCAAGTTTGACTGATTTTTGTTATTACCATGTTCTACAGACCCGGGTTCAGTATAAAGCCAGATCTATCAGAAACATATTGAAATAATATGTACATCTCTCAGTAATTTACTCAATGCACATTCCTATGGCATTAGCCTTTGGGATAACCTTGTAGTGAGGTTTCAGTGAACCTGAATTACTTTGAAAATCAAAGGAATACAAAATTGTACTGCTGATTTTTCAAATAAAATAAGTATAAAAAACAACTGAAATACAGGTTTTAGGAAAATGACATTCAATTTGAGTATTCTGAAGTATATGAAATAATCAAGTCCTGATTTGGGCCCATATCCTCATTCCAGTATCATAAAAAATATAATACCAAAGCTTCTTTGAAATGACAAAGAAAGAATAAATCCACTTGAATATTTGATAGAAATTCAGTTTAGAAATAATAAACTGAGGCTGGAAAGGAGCAGCTGGAAAGTGATTCTTCTTTGGCTTTGTTTTCTTCTAATCATCACTGTAACATTTCATTTCAAAGGTGAAGTACTTTCATATCATGCTTTTTTAATTTGTTATTTATTTAGATAGTTAGTGTATTATTTTTTAGGCTTTATTTCCCAGTGGATCAGAAATAGTGAGGGTTAAAACAAAGACAAGTAATCTGGTTTACACAGAACTTTTCCAATATTTTATTTTCTTATTAGATTTTAGGAAAACAATCTTCATTAGTGCATAAACTTTTTTTATTATACTTTAAGTTCTGGGATACATGTGCAGAATGTGCAGGTTTGTTACACAGGTATACACTTGCGATGGTGGTTTGCTGCACCCATCAACCCATCATCTACGTTAGGTATTTCTCCTAATGCTATCCCACCCCTAGCCCTCCACCCCTGACAGGCCCTGGTGTGTGATGTTCCCCTCTCTGTGTCCATGTGTTCTCTTTGTTCAACTCCCACTTATGAGTGAGAACAATCAGTGCATAATTTTTTTTTTTTTTTTGAGACGGAGTCTCACTCTGTCACCCAGGCTGGAGTGCAGTGGCGCGATCTCGGCTCACTGCAAGCTCCGCCTCCCGGGTTCACGCCATTCTCCCGCCTCAGCCTCTCCGAGTAGCTGGGACTACAGGCGCCCACCACGACGCCCGGCTAATTTTTTTGTATTTTTAGTAGAGACGGGGTTTCACTGTGGTCTCGATCTCCTGACCTCGTGATCCGCCCGCCTCGGCCTCCCAAAGTGCTGGGATTACAAGCCTGAGCCACCGCGCCCGGCATAAATTTTTATTCAATGTTCTTTACTCTCAACCAAAAGCAACTTAGGCATTAAAATCTTACAAAATATAATCCGACTTGATTTTTAACTTTGGGAATGTGAATATCAGATATTTATGTGTGAACCTGTATGAAATATGTAATATATTATAGTACGATAATTTAATACATAAGGGTATTATAGAATAATGATAAACAGCAAGTCAGCAGTTCACTCTACCAAATAAATTTTAAAAAGGCCAGACTAGAAAAACAAGGCAAAATGGCCAATGTGGCTTGACAAGAATAGAAGAATATGATGCTTATAATTATGGATTTGATCATGCTGTCAGAGGACTTCAAAATTTACAGCAAAATTGCTGTCTTAATTATCAATACTTAGCAATCTCTTATTGTTACTGTAACACAGCAAAATATGGAAATGCAGGGACACCCTTCAGCACCTGTCAGCAAATGCTGAATATAATTGTTTCTTATATATGTATGTATATTGACATACAAAATATGTTTACTTAATATTTTCATTTTCAAGTACTGGGTTTTTTGTTTTGTTTTTTGTGGACTTTGGTTACTTGTTTCTCAAATTAGCCATAATTAAAAGTAATTACCATATTCAAAATTGGTTTTACTTTAAAATAAATGGCTGAAATAAGAGAAACACTTACTGCTATCATTAATAGTGTCCCCTCAATATAAAGCTATAAAATGCTTTCTTAGTATTGCACTGGTAGTGCACAATAGTGAGTCAAGAAGGAAGCCACCATGTGGATACAAAAGGGGAAACACTGAGCACTTTTTTATAAATCTAAGAGTATATTTTTCACTACTAGAAATGGTATATTTCAGAGAAGCTATAAAATACCTCCCCACCAAAACAACAACAGAAACCCTCTGGATGTTATCCCTTGAATAACAACATTATTTGCATCTCCTTTTTTAATGCACTGCTTTTTCACATTAGAATCCGACGTCACTACCATTTTTTTATGGTTTTGTTTTTCATTTGATAATCATCAAAGTGCTTTTCTGTTTCAGCATGTATTAAATAAATTAAGTAGGTTACAGGTTGAATCCATTTCCTTTATAGCTTTCTGATTGAATTGTGATGAGTGATTCCTTCAGTATGACTGTGATGCATTTGCAGTTTCACCAAGTCAATGTTATTGTTCACCTCCTGAGATCAACTTTTCCCTTGACAAATCAAAACATGAAAGGTGACAGAACTTCTTTTAATATCTAATGCTCCCATGCACACATGTACCCTAGAACTTTAAGTATATTAAAAAAAATCGAATGCTAAGCTAAAAACTTATTAATAGGGGCTCACTATTAAATTGCTGGGTCTTCCTAAGTCATATGCGACAGTTAAATTATGTACATCTTTCACCCCATCACATGTATGTGACTTTTAATAATTTCACCTGCTTCCATCTGTCCTAACACCTCTTCGATTGTCTAACATTTTTTCTGCTCCTCAAAGGTTCAACTTAGGTCCTGAGATGCTTTGGCTTTCCTGAGTCAACATCCCTCTCTGTTCTATACAGAGACAAAACCATTGATGTGACACTATGCCAGAAGGCTATGGATCTGACCTTCTCTCATGGTGTTTGCCAGTCTCTAACAAGTATCTTGTATATTACGTTTCAATTCCTTTGATTATTAGAAAGGTTCTTAGAACTGCCTCCAACCACAACTTTTAATCATCTGTTTAAGTCTCTACCCTCTTACAGAACTCACATACTAATACCTGCCTAGATTAGATTGGAGATTACTTCATGCTCCTTGAATTAATAATTTGGTATTTATATTACTGATTCAGTACCTAAACCATAACCTCTGGGCTGATCAGGAATCTCTCGGCAGGTCCCACTGATGCACTGGTGCCTATGTCACACTTGATTCACATTCACTCTTACCATACAGAAGAAACATTACTATAGAGGTATTTGAGAATAATTATTGGGTATTCCAAGTAAGTTGGGTATAATGATAAACAGCCAGACTGTTGAACTGGCAGCAACTCTGTTTCTGCCCAATGATTTCTACCTCCTGAAACATTTAAAACCATTAGACCCTTAAAATTTAATTTCCATTAAAAAATAATACTTCACTATTTTTCACTTGTAATTAAGAGACATCTACCCTTTTTAACATACACATAGTATTTTCTAACGGCACTCCCAAGTAATAAAGTCAATAAATTTTTTAATGTATAATTAAATATCAAGTAACTTTGAATGACACACTAGTAGAATGCATTTGACCGGAAGTTACCGAATTTCAGGTTGATTACTTTTGGGGGAAAATTTTGTCTTGATTAAGGAAAACCCTTTTTATCTTTTTCCAGCTTTTAAGTTCAGGGATACATGTGCAAGATGTTCAGGTTTGTTACATAGGAAATGCATGCCATGGTGGTTTGCTGTAAAGATCATCCCATCACCTACGTATTAAGCCCAGCATCCATGAACTATTCTTCCTGATGCTCTCCTTCCTCCCACCTCCCACCCTCCAACAGGCACCAGTGTGTGTTGTTCCTCCCACTGTTCCATGTGTTCTCATCATGCAGCTCCCACTTATAAGAGAGAATATGCGGTATTTGGTTTTCCGTTCCTGTGTTAGTTTGCTGAGAGGATAATGGCCTCCTGCTCCATCCATGTGCCTGCAACGGACATGATTGGTTAAGGTCTTCTCAGGTGAAAGAGACAGAAAAAGAAAAAAGCCTTAGAGAAAGAAGCCTACTAACAATGGATTAAGTAAAATTGTGGAATTATTAAAGGAACATAGGAATATCAATGAAAATGGCCATAAATGTGGACAACCACTCTGTCAGTCTGTCTGAGGCCCTTCGGTCTTTTACTTCTGTTTCTCTCTTCACATTTGTATCATTTTTTTCTCCACAGATGAGGTTCTTCTGTGTATAAGTCAACTCTCACTAACTAGCCTAAAAAGTAAATATCCAAGTTCAAGATAAGAAATGTGAAACGTATACAAAGAAGGAAAATAAAAGGAAATTTTACTGTCTGAGCAGTGTCTATTACAGATTTCTCAAAATAAATGTCACTGAAACTGTGACATCTTGCTAAGTATTACCCTAGAGCTTGTTAAGCATTTTAATGAATAACCTCAGTCTTACGTTTCTATCTGTATAGAAGGCTCAATTTTTAATTAATGTTCAATATCTCTTGTGATATCAAACGGTATCTCATAAGACATGTTCTCATCAATAATTAAAATAAAGCAACAATAAAAATAAAATGAAATAGATCTAATTTTAAAATAATTAACGGGCCGTAACAAAATCTAAGGTAATTAATTATCAAAAGCTAGCCAGAACAATTAGGGATATTATTCTATATTTGGCAGGATCTTATAAAATGACTGACATACATGTGCAGTATAAATTGGACAATCTGGAAATATGTACAAATTTCAATCTTCCAAATAAGGTAATAGTTTAGTGATTCAATTTTTATTTTTTTAATGATCTGCTTCTTTTAAAAAAGATTTTGAGGTCATATTATGGGCATTAATACTTTAGCAGTCTGAAAAAATAAAATATGGGAGGCAGAATATTAAAGCTATCCCCTAAAAAACCCTTGCCTTTTGGTTATACAATCAAATGCCAATCTAGGTGCTGTTGTGAAGAGATTTTGCAGAGACAATTAATGTTCCTAATCTGGCTTTAAAATAGAGAAATTGGCTGGGTGTGATGGCTCATGCCTGGAATCCCAGCACTTTGGGAGGCTGAGGCAAGGGGACTGCTTGAACCCAGGAGTTCAGGACCAGCCTGGTCAACATAGTGAGAACTGGTCTCTACAAAACAAAAATTTTTAAAAAAATTAGCCAGGCATGGTGCTGTGTGCCTATAGTTTTGGCTGTTTGGGAGGCTAAGGTAGGAGTATTGCTTGAGCCCAGGAGGTTGAGGCTGCAGTGAGCTGTGATCATTCCACTGCATGCTAGCCTGAGCAAGAGAGTGACTCTGTCTCAAAAAATCAAAATAAATAAATAAATGAAATAGATTATCATAGATTATCCTGGTGAGCTAATGTAATCATATCAGCCCTCAAAATTTCAAGAGAAAGTCAGTCAGAGAGATGTAGCAGAAGAGGAGGCAGAATAGATGTGATGGCATGGGATTCTACACACCATTGCTGACTCTGAGATGTAATAGGCTATATATAAGGACTGAGAAAGACTTCCAGAAGTGCAAGGTGGTCTCCAGATGACAGCCAGCAAGGAAATGGGATCTCAATCTTACAGCCACACAGGAATAATTTTGCCAACAGCCTGAAAGATCTTAGCAGCAGATTCTCCCCTATAGTCCTTGCAACTATATAAACATTTTTATTATCTGCTTGTTAATTTTTGCAGAAAGCCAACGGAGATTTTGATAGGAATTGAATTGCAACTATAGATCAGTTGGAAATATTGCCATTTAAATAATAGGAAGTCTGCAATCCATGAACCTGGAATGTCCCACTTCTTTAAGTTTTCTTTAGTTTCTTAGAATGGTGTGTTTTTAGGATACATGTTTCTCATATCTTTTATTAATTCTAGAAAATAAGATTTTTAAAATGCTATTATACATTAATTTTAAATTTCATTTTAAAAACGCTCATTGCTATTGTGTACAGAAATACAATTAATTTTTGTATGCTAATCTTGGGTCCTACAAGCTGTCTGAACTCATCTGTAAGTTCAAGTAGTTTGCGGATTTCTTAAGATTTACTACACATAAGGTCATGTCATATACAAGGAGAGAGATTTTTACTTTTTTTAAATCTGTATGCCTTTTATTTATTTATTTATTTATTTTACCTAACTGACCTAGCTAGAACCTCTAGCACAAGGTTAACTGCAAGTGGTATGAGCAGATATCCTTCTCTTCATCCTGATTTTAGGAGAAAAGCATTCAGTCTTTCACTATCAAGTATGTTGTCACCTGTAGGTTTTGTTACCCTTTATTAGGATGATAAAGTTCTCTTTTACTCCAAGTTTACTGAGGAATTTTCATAAGGAAAGGGTATTGAAATTTTTCAAATGCTTTTTCTGTATCTATTGAAATTATCATATTTTACCCTTTATTCTATTAATAGTAACACTAATTTTCAAATGTTAAACTAGCTTTGCATTTCTCGATTCCCATTTGGTCCTGGTATATAATCTATGTTATATGTTGATAGCTTTGGTTTGCTAGTATTTTGTTGAGATTTTTGCCTATGTATCCATAAGGGATATTGGTCTGTTGCATTCTTTTCTCGTAATGCTTTTATCTGGTTTTGAAATCAGGGTAATACTTGCCTAATAGAATGAATTAGGCAGTGTTCTCTCCTTGTTTTTTAAAATAGTTTGCAAACAGCTGGTATTAATTCTTCTTTAAGTGTTTAGTAGAATTAACCTTGAAGCTATCTGGGCTTTTCTTTGTGGAAAATTTAAAATTAGTAATTCAACCTCTTTAGTGTAGTCTATTCAGATGTTTTATTTTGTTTTCTTGAGTCAGTTTTGGTAACCTCTGTCTATTAATTTGTATATTTCATCTAATTTGTTGGCATATAGTTGTTCATGATGGTTCTTATAATTATTTTTGTTTCTGTAAGATTGAGTAGTCCCCTCCTTTACTCTTGATTTTAGTAATTTGAGTATTTTGCTTTTTTTTCTTGGTCAAGTTAAACTTGCTGATTGCAATTTATTTCAAACTTCTGATTTCATGTATTTGCTCTATTGATCTTCTCTATCTTTTTCATTAATTTCCACTCTAGTCTGTAGGATTCCCTTCCTACTGCTAACTTTAAGTTTAGTTTGCTTTCATTTTCTGGTGTCTTTAGTTAGAAGTGTAAGTTATTTATTTGCGATTTCTCTTCTTTCTTAATATGGTATAGGTATATACAACTATTCTCTCTGAGCACTGCATTAGCTGCATAAATTTTGGTGCTTATTTTTTCATTTTCATTCATCTCAAAGTATTTTCTAACTTCACCTGTGATATCTTCCTGATGCATTGGTTATTCAGGAGTGTATTTAATTTCTACTATTTGCATATTTTCCAAATTTCCTTCTGTTATTGATTTCTAATTTAATTTCCTTGTATTTAAAGAATATGCTTTGTATTATTTCACTTCTTTTAAATGTACCAAGGCTTATTTCATGAACTAGCATATAGTTCATAGTTCTATCCTGGAAAGTAGTCCATGTGTGCTTAAGAAGAGTGTGTATTCTGCTGCTGTTGGTTGAATTGTTCTATAGATAATTGTTAGTGGGTTTATCATGTTGTTCATATCTTTTATTTTCTTATGGATCTTCTGCCTAGTTGTTCTGTCATTCTTGAGAATTGTTGTATTAAGTTCTCTAACTTTTATTGTTGGATTGTCTATCTGTCCCTTCTGTCAGTTTTTGCTAAGTTGTTTGTTGATAGAGTGTCTGAATTTTCAGTACTCTGAACATGTCATTTCACTATCTAGTGGTCTCTATTCTAATAAGTCAGCTGATAGTTTTGTTGGGGTTCTCTTTTACTTGATGAGTTGTTTCCACCTTACTGCTTTCAAGATTTTCTATCTTTGGCTTTCAACATTATGACTATATGTCTGAGTGTGGTTCTCTTTGCATTTTTCCTACATGGAGTTTGTTGCATTTCTTGGATGTATGTTAATGTTTTCCATAAAATTAGGGAAGCTTTCAGGTATTATGTCTTTGAATATTTTTTCTGTCCCTTTCTCTTTTTCCTCACCTTCTGCTATTCTATTACGGGTATGTTGGTGCAGTAAATGGTGTCTGACATTTCTCTGGGGCCTTATTCATTTAAATTTTTTTCCTCTTGTTCTTCAGGTTACATATTCTATCTTTATGTACATCCAGTTTGTTGATTCTTTTTTTTCTGCCAGCTCAAATCTACTGTCAAGCCCCTCTAGTGAATTTTCATTTTAGTGTTTGCACTTTTCAACTGCAGATTTTCCATTTGGTTCTTTTGAAATAGTTTCTCTTTCTTATGTTTCTTATTTGAGGAAGTATTGTCAGTGTCTTCCTTTGATTCTTTAAAGATTGTTTCCTTTAAGTCTCTAAATGTATTTTTAAGAGCTGCCTTGAAGTCTGTTTCTAAATGTAACATTTGGGGTCTGTCAGTGGCAGTTTTTGTTGCCTGATAATTTTTCCTTGTATTTGTGTCACACATTTATGTTTGTTGTATGCCTCGTAATTTATATTTTTGGCTGAAAACTGGACATTTTAGATATTGTAGCAAGTCTTCATACTAATCCAAGCTGGTGGTATTGATAGGTCAGTTGTTGTTATTTGCTTGTTAATCAGTTTGTTTGTTTAGTGACTCAGCTGAACTATTCTGAAAAGTCTATTCCCCCAGTGGTACAACTTCTGATATCCCTACTCAGATTTCTCTCTTAATTTTTTCTTTTAATCTGGCTATCTTTAGGTCACCCCCGGGCCAGCACAAACCACTTATTTGTCCAATGTTGTGCTTTAGTCCCCTTAAATTTGACCCTTTGTCATTGTATACATAGTAGCTTAAAGCTGTACCACAGATCAGGGAGTGTTTTCCCCCTCATATTCAATCAGGGACTAATAGTTTAATGTTTTGATCACTTCTGAAAGGATCCAGACTTGAGAATGCTCAAGGTCTTACAAACTGAGACGGATGACTGTGGTTTTATTTTTAAGCCTAGCTTGCCAGGCGTCAACCCTGGGTCAAAGTAGCTTATTGTTTATATACTTTGTTTTTTGGTCAGAGGTTGTATTTAAGTCTCTTATGGCAGGTGCCCACTCTGTGTTGATGGATCCAAGTGTGGCTTTGAAAATGCTGTCAAATCCTGCTCTGATTGCTCCTGAGTGTAACCTAATGCATATGCACAATCTTCCCACCCCAAGAGTTGGCTGTTATCATGGCTATCTCTACTAAACTTTTGGCTGCTCTGTTTTACTTGTGTCTTGGAGCTACCAACTTCCTTTTAATTGCTCTCCATCAAGATCTCCATTGTTCTTGACAAAGTCCTAAGGCATGGAGTTCCCCATAATCTGTCCCAAATAAAGTCAGAGTCCTCAGGTAAAGCTGTAGACCTCCTTATCCCCTCAGGCATAACCACCACACCCAGCACTGGTGCAAGAGGCAGGGATTTGCTGTTTACTGAGTGTCACTCCCGCTCTGGTGCACACTGGATACAGGGTGGGTAGCTTACCCTGGTCTTTTTGGCTTGCCTGTCTCATTGTGGCACTTCTATCCTATGAACAGGCTGAAACAGGGAGATGAGGCTCCCAATATTCTTGGCACACTGTGCCTGAAGCAGAGCTTCTGTACTATGAGTGCAGGTGAGTGGAGAAGAAGAACCCGTCCCCTTGGTCATATCTGTCTAAAATAGAACTTCTGCAACATGGGCCTGGGTGGGAGGAGAAACAATGGCATTCTACCCTCCTAGGTGAAACTGTGGCCCCCAGACTGGAAGCTGGAAGAAGAATTAGCTCCCAAATTCTTGACTGCATATGACCATAGTATAATTTCCATAACATGGAGCTGAAAGGGTAGGGAAAATAGTGGCTAAGAATTGGGTCACAGTGTCCAATATCCTTGATGAACATTGATGCAAAAATCCTCAGTAAAATACTGGCAAACCGAATCCAGCAGCACATCAAAAAGCTTATCCACCATAATCAAGTGGGCTTCATCCCTGGGATGCAAGGCTGGTTCAACATATGCAAATCAATAAATGTAATCCAGCATATAAACAGAACCAAAGACAAAAACCACATGATTATCTCAATAAATGCAGAAAAGGCCTTTGACAAAATCCAACAACATTTCATGCTAAAAACTCTCAATAAATTAGGTATTGATGGGACGTATCTCAAAATAATAAGAGCTATCTATGACAAACCCACAGCCAATATCATACTGAATGGGCAAAAACTGGAAGCATTCCCTTTGAAAACTGGCACAAGAGAGGGATGCCCTCTCTCACCACTCCTATTCAACATAGTGCTGGACGTTCTGGCCAGAGCAATCAGGCAGGAGAAGGAAATAAAGGGTATTCAATTAGGAAAAGAGGAAGTCAAATTGTCCCTGTTTGCAGATGACATGATTGTATATCTAGAAAACCCCATTGTCGCAGCCCAAAATCTCCTTAAGCTAATTAGCAACTTCAGCAAAGTCTCAGGATACAAAATCAATGTACAAAAATCACAAGCATTCTTGTACACCAATCACAGACAAACAGAGAGCCAAATCATGAGTAAACTCCTATTCACAACTGCTTCAAAGAGAATAAAATACCTAGGAATCCAACTTACAAGGGATGTGAAGGACCTCTTCAAGGAGAACTACAAACCACTGCTCAATGAAATAAAAGAGGATACAAACAAATGGAAGAACATTCCATGCTCATGGGTTGGAAGAATCAATACCATGAAAATGGCCATACTGCCGAAGGTAATTTATAGATTCAATGCCATCCCCATCAAGCTACCAATGACTTTCTTCACAGAATTGGAAAAAACTACTTTAAAGTTCATATGGAACCAAAAAAGAGCCCGTATCGCCAAGTCAATCCTAAGCCAAAAGAACAAAGCTGGAGGCATCATGCTACCTGACTTCAAACTATACTACAAGGCTACAGTAACCAAAACAGCATGGTACTGGTACCACAACAGAGACATAGATCAATGGAACAGAACAGAGCCCTCAGAAATGATGCCGCATATCTACAACTATCTGATCTTTGACAAACCTGACAAAAACAAGAAATGGGGAAAGGATTCCCTATTTAATAAATGGTGCTGGGAAAACTGGCTAGCCATATGGAGAAAGCTGAAACTGGATCCCTTCCTTACACCTTATACAAAAATTAATTCAAGATGGATTAAAGACTTATATGTTAGACCTAAAACCATTAAAATCCTACAAGAAAACCTAGGCAATACCATTCAGGACATAGGCGTGGGCAAGGACTTCATGTCTAAAACACCAAAAGCAATGTCAACAAAAGCCAAAATTGACAAATGGGATCTAATTAAACTAAAGAGCTTCTGCACAGCAAAAAAAACTACCATCAGAGTGAACAGGCAACCTACAGAATGGGAGAAAATTTTTGCAACCTACTCATCTGACAAAGGGCTAATATCCAGAATCTACAATGAACTCAAACAAATTTACAAGAAAAAAACAAACAACCCCATCAAAAAGTGGGCGAAGGACATGAACAGACACTTCTCAAAAGAAGACATTTATGCAGCCAAAAAACAAATGAAGAAATGCTCATCATCACTGGCCATCAGAGAAATGCAAATCAAAACCACAGTGAGATACCATCTCACACCAGTTAGAATGGCCATCATTAAAAAATCAGGAAACAACAGGTGCTGGAGAGGATGTGGAGAAATAGGAACACTTTCACACTGTTGGTGGGACTGTAAACTAGTTCAACCATTGTGGAAGTCAGTGTGGCAATTCCTCAGGGATCTCGAACTAGAAATACCATTTGACCCAGCCATCCCATTACTGGGTATATACCCAAAGGACTATAAATCATGCTGCTATAAAGACACATGCACACGTATGTTTATTGCTGCACTATTCACAATAGCAAAGACTTGGAACCAACCCAAATGTCCAACAACTATAGACTGGATTAAGAAAATGTGGCACATATACACCATGGAATACTATGCAGCCATAAAAAACGATGAGTTCGTGTCCTTTGTAGGGACATGGATGAAACTGGAAAACATCATTCTCAGTAAACTATCGCAAGGACAAAAAACCAAACACCGCATGTTCTCACTCATAGGTGGGAATTGAACAATGAGAACTCATGGACACAGGAAGGGGAACATCACACTCTGTGGACTGTTGTGGGGTTGGGGGAGGGGGGAGGGACAGCATTAGGAGATATACCTAATGCTAAATGACGAGTTAATGGGTGCAGGAAATCAACATGGCACATGGATACATATGTAACAAACCTGCACATTGTGCACATGTACCCTAAAACCTAAAGTATAATAATAAAAAAAAAAAAAAAGAATTGGCTCACAGTGTAAATGCCACAGACTCTTTCTGTTCTTTCAAAAATTTAGTAAAATATCTATTTATCCAGCTTTATTTAGGCATAATTGGAAAAAATTATATACATTCAAGGTGTACATGATGATTTAACATATGTACATATGTATACATTATGAAATGATTACCACAATGAAATTAACTAACATATCCATCACCATATGTAGCTACCATTATTTCTCATGTGTGGTGAGGACACTTAAGATCTATTAGCAAGTGAAATAAGCCAGACATAGACAGACAAGACTACATAATCTCAATTATATATGGAATCTAAAAGAGTTGAACTCATAGAAACAGAGAGTAGAATGGTGGTTGCCAGGGGTTGAGAGATGGGAAAAATGGGAGAGATGTTGATCAAAGGGTACAAAACATTCATTCAGTAGGTTTTCTTGAATAAATATCTCTATTTGCTTAATGTCCTTAGGACAATTAATAGAGACCTTTCCATGACTGGGTTTTAAAAAAATTGTTTTCACCAGTTAAATTACTGTTTTCTTGGGGAAAGGATCTGCTAACCCTCTCCGTAAATCTGACCTTTCTTAGGTGATATATATGTATTTTTTAATCCACTGCACTTTAAAATATGTATTATTTTACTTCGATTCTGAACCTACCTCGAAAATTACTAGTAGATATTGTCTGGGATAAATTTCCAATTAGATTCTTGCAGATAAATTATTTTAGTTTCTCTGAGGAACTGTTTAGCTTCAAAATAGAGGAGGTGGGAGGGAAGTAAACCATTTATACTGGCAGCATTTCATATTGAATAATTTACATTAGTAAGTAAAGCTACACACATAGTTCTTATCAGAACATGGCATCTGCCTCTTCAAACAATGAAAAGCACCTTTTGGATGAGAATAATATATTGTGCTGCATCACTGGCTTTCTCATCTTGGCACCACTGTAAATTTAATTATGAGATATATGCAGCAGTTGCTAACTCCCATTAATGGAAATGGATGCATCAATGACCCACATTTTACTGAGCCTAAATAAACTAATACTCTATCACTAAAGCACACCCAGGCTATTTAAACATTTCTCCCCTGGCTAAGCATAACAAGAGTAAATTATCATAAATCAAAGCTCACTGATGTATATATGACAATAGAAGCAAATTATTAATATATGAATATTCCTGTTCTTTCCCCTTCTGTTTCTGCTAAGAAGAGCTTGTCAAAGGGTTTCTGTTAGAAGATTTTGTAATGGAGAATCAGGAGGATAATTTTGACTGGTGGACAAATAAAAGTACCGAAGGAAGGAAAATAATTTTTATGATAATTTTGAAGAGATTAATAAGGGACTGTTTCAATAGGAGAAAGGAAATGGACAGAAAAGATGAATTAAAAATGTTTCTATGACTTAAAATTCTCCTTTGTAAGAACCGTATGTAAAGAACCTCAACTATTTTGAAATTTCTCTTTGTTCACTAGCCTGTATTTATTGAAATACAAATACAAAGAATATAAAATTATGCACTTTGGTCATTGCTTTTAATTAACTTCCAAATACCTTAAGAATAATATGAGCTTAATTTTTGTATTATCATTCTGGGGGAAAAATCTCAGGGTTATAGTATGTTTCAAACTGCATTGGTATTGAGAATCGTCATGAGAGACAAAAGCAGCATTGTCTTTTCAGCATCCTAGTTCAGTATAGGCTGTTTTTTCTAGTCACAACTATTCAAGCAGAAGGGGAGAAAAAATAATATGCCCATTCCAAGCATATTCAAAATCCTAAACTATTATTTTACAGATTTTTATATGTAAACTATTGGAACTAAGACCTTCTGCAGGGTTGACTACTTGGAGTTTACATGTGTCCTTAATGAGTTTGCTTTCAAAATGCAAGTAATTGTTTACATATTATATTATTTGAGTTTTACAAATTGTACATAAAATTCTTCTCATGATGGGGATTCTGGGTAGCAGGAGTGCATTGATTATATAACATTTGGAAGTGAAGCATCTAAATTAAACTGTTTCCCACTGCATGTAGATATTTCTAAGTTAACATTTAAATGTAGATTTTTAATAATGAGCTAGGCATCTTCTTTTTCTGTACAGTATAAACACTGTAGAGAGTTTAAATATATCAGGATAGTCGATGCTTAAGTTGATTATGGAGTCCGTTCATCTATGACTTCATACCATTTTTTGTGTATCTGTTTTATTTCAGTACACTTTTCTTGGTGTGTGTATGTGTGTGTATGTGTGTAATGTGTATAAATGTGTTTGAAACACAATAACCCATTCATTGATTCACTCACTCATTCATTCATTCATATGTAATATAATGAATACCTAGAAAATTCTAACTAGGATTGTGTCCCATTTATCCCCAGATCCATGGTTAGAATATATGCATTTTTCACTTCTAATTACACCTATGCCTGCCACTTGTTAGAGTGGCTTCCATGCCTTCTATTTCCTGCAGTCTTTCTTTTAGGACTGTTCCTAGAGAGCAGCTACATAGGGAAGTACAGCTCAAAGGGATGGCATCTCTTACATTGGGAACAGGTGCACTATTTAGTACTGAACAAGGATTTAGAGTTCATCCAGGAACATGGGTACACCTATAATAAGGCATAAGATTTATTCTGGGATGAGAACCAAAAGAAATAGCCAGATCACCACGATGAATCAGTAGTGCCCACAATGAAACTCAAGGAGTTTAACTAAGCTGAGAAAAGGAAGAGTCAGAGAAACAGGAACTAGTTCTAGATTAAAGAACAATTAAAAATGGGAGCTAATATTTTCATTGTACAGGGAAGTAAAGGACCTAATGGAGAACTGTTAGACATATGTTTACTATCTTTGAGAGAATATATTTTAGGATAAAAGATGGGATTTAACCGAGCCTTCCTAAATTTATGCTAATAGCATTTCAATCTTTATGTTGGGTGGTATGAACAAAATTGTATAGTACTTTTAGAATATTTGAAAAATTGGAATTTACAATTTCAACCATTTTATATAATGTTCATACAATTCTATAAACCTCAAAAACAACCCATACAGCAAAACAACTTAATGTTTAACAACGTTAAGATTTCTAATTGTTTTGCCTTAGGAGAGAAGTGGATTTTTCTTACATCAGCTTCCCTATATTATGGACTGTGAAATAATTTATTATGTACTACATGGGAACATATTAAATGTGAGAAGTTCGTGTGCTTTAGCACAAACTTTCCACAGTATAATTTTTTAACAGTTTTCTTGCAGTGTTCAAGGAAGGTAACAAGGAAGAAGTTTTAAATTCACTTGTTTCTAAAGTGAAATGAATTTTTTTACAATTCTGTCAGATATCCATTATTATTCCACTTTAGAACTAGAATAACTATAATATAATTGAAGCAAATTAATAATTTTTTAAAATCTAATTTATAATTTTATATAGAATTATAAGTAATAATACATAAAACCACAGTTATTGCTCTGTATAATTATACATTTTTCTCTAATTATACAGCTAGCTACATGGCTCACTCTTAAATCAATGCCATGGTACAATAGGTCAATAGAAATGATGCTTCAACACAGATCACAATGTAGAGTTAATCAGTATAAGGAGTTACCAGTTAATATTAAATTCCTTTTCTGTGTTCAGTCTTTTGTAAAAAATCAAGGAGTATGACTCAAAGGAAAACACACACACACACACACACACGCACACACATAACCTTGATGAGCAGTACTGAATATTGAAAATAATCCACATAGTAATTAAAGATGTTTTTTAAAAAGGAAGTCTGAGTGACCATAGAAGTTTAATAACAAACCTTAATTTCTTGCTTCAATTCAAATGTGTCCACATAGGGTCTAAAAATCTTTCTAAGAAAAGTTTTGCTTTTATTAAACAAATGTGTTAACAACTGAAGCTTGTTTTATGACGACCTAAATCAAACTCACTCAGAGAAAAACAACAGGATATGATCTTGGATCACAGATGAATAGGTTTCTTTGATATTTAAAGGGCCTACTGAGTTAATTTGAATGCTTTTACATTTCCTTATTGAAATTCTAGAGCTACTCTCTGTAAGAACTTTCAACCTTATTTTTGATAACAATGCCAATTTTTCCATGCCTCAATTTCCCTACATCAGAGACCAAGATTGTATCTCCTATTGTGTGACTGGAATAAGGGGAGGGTTAATAAGAAATATTTGCAGTCGTCCAGGATAAGATTTAGAGTTCCAACCTCACTACCCAGGAGGACGACTATTATGAAAGAAAGGGAGAGATAATGGCACTAAAAAGAGACAAAAAGGCCAACCTTGTCTTCTCCACATGAAACTCATGCTAGGTACGCACTATTTTGATCGACAACACATAACAGCAACAACAACGTGAATCCCTTCCAGGGCACGTTGAAAATGACAGATCGTATCACATATATTATTTGCGCCCGAGTCCCCTCCCTGTGGCGTGGGAATCTCTGGCACCATTTTACAAAGTAGCAGAGCTGGACTGAGTGGTCTGAGCAAAGGCGAGGAGTGACATAGGCAGGATTAGTGCCCAGCCCGGCCCTCCTGCTCCAGGGACTTAAACTTTTTCTTACTGAGACGACTGGCTATTTAGAGGACTCAGTCTGCAATACTTCACTTCCCCTGGCACCTCTGGAAGCCCCTGACCTGCCAGCGCTCATGTGGACTTCCTCCTCACTGAACTCCCAGTTGAAAATGGCCACGCCCTGCCCTGTCCTGAGGACCGCAGAGGAGCCATTTTCACTGCCAGGGCCAGAGGGCCGCTCCTCCAAGGGGGCCCAGCTCCTGCAGCAGCAACCAGGGTATCCGGGCAGGAAGAACCACATGTGAGGGCTGGGCATGACCTGTCTAAAATGGACTGCAAAGAGGTTAACACTCTGATCTTCTCTTTCAACCTAACATTGCTGTAACATTTACTTCTACTGTACAGTAGCTTTCCCTGCCTGCATTCTGATGGGCCTGTTTCTATACTTTTAACAGTGGAACTAAATCTCCAACTGGGTTAACTGGAGTATTTGCTTTCCCATTTTCTCTCATCACAAATCTGTAACGATGAAGATAGTCATTTAAAGAATGTATTGGGTCTCTAAATATCCCGATTTTGTGAAAAGTTATGTTTGATTTTAACAAGTTGCAGCAGTGGCTCTCAAAAGGGGCAACTTTAATCCCATCCCTCCACCACACACGCATGTGGCCATGTTGGAAGACAATTTCTGGTTGTCACACTGAAGGAACAGCAGTGCCACAGGGATGCTACCAAACATTGTACAAGCACAGGATAGCCACTCCCGCCCACCCTCAGACCCTGCCCCACGACAAAAAATTATCTAGCCCAAAATGTCAATAGTGTGAGGCTGAGAAGCCCTGATTTTTATTTTTTTTATTTTTACTTTTTCTGAGTCGGAGTCTTGCTCTGTTGCCTAGGCTATAGTGCAACGGTACGATCTTGGTTCACTGCAACCTCCACCTCCTGGGTTCCAGCGATTCTCCTGCTTCAGCCTCCCAAGTAGCTGGGATTACAGGTGCCTGCCACCATGCCTGGCTAATTTTTGTATTTTTTAGTGGAGAGGGGGTTTCACCGTATTGGTCAAGCTAATCTCGAACTCCTGACTGCAGATGATCCACCCATCTCGGCCTCCCAAAGTGCTGGGATTTCAGGCGTGAGCCACCGCACCTGGTCAGCCCTGGGTTTTATTATGGAAATACCTGCTTGGCATTACGGTTTTCCACTGATCCCTAAGGAATCTCAGTAACTTAGAAGGACACTTAAACCATAAATACTTGTAGACTAACTAATCAGAGTCCTAATTTTATTAAAACTATTTTTTTCTTTTATACTTTAAGAGAATAAGACAAATGGTTTGTGTGTTTTCTTTTTTAAAAAGCTCACATCAAGCATTTATGTTTAAAAATGTAAACAAACCAATCATTCCTAGCTTTTACACATTATACATCTGTAATATTCTATACAGGAGTTGATGCATAGAATAATTACCCTGGAACACTTCAAGAGAATCAGTTAACAAGGAGAGAGTCACTTTTAGCAGTGTAGTCTCATTATGAAACCAGGAACATTGAACATTACCGTCTTGAAAGATTTTCAATAATGCAAGTTGAAATGAGAGACTTCTTCAGGTAACAACGGTGTGTTGACCAGAGAAATCAATTTGTCAGGACATTCAAACCTGACTAATCAAGGTTCTCAACTTGTTTCTATGACATTCGATCTATACATTTTATCTCTGCATAAGTAAAAATGATAGTGTCAAAAGAGCTCTTAAAACATCACCCAGGAGCAATTACCCTATGTTTGCAGATACATGTGACTCTACCCAAATTTTGAATCTTTGGAAAAAGACATTACAAAAATTGTCTATACTGTTACGGTTTCTAATAATAAATTTCATGAAAAGACTGGAAATGCTTTTCCTTTTCCATTTCCAAATTGTGCACTTTACAAAATAGAGAATGAGTAGCTGATTGCAACCATCTCTGTAATAAGATGCTTTAAATAAAAGTATATGTGGAAAAGTCTGTATTTCGTAAATACAACAAATAGCAAAATACACTTATGAGAAAATAAAAGTTAATGCTTTTGATATATCTTACTTTTTTTACAAAAGATTTATTTTTATAGTATAATAGATAAATAACAAAACTTCATGTAAAAAAACAGTGGACAATATACTACTGTTTTCTGAAAGGTCTATATGCTTTAATCTTCACACATTCTTTTTCTTTCTTTTTAATTATACTTTAAGTTCTGGGATACATGTGCAGAACGTGTAGGTTTGTTACATAGTTATACATGTGCCATGGTGGTTTGCTGCACCCATCAACCCATCATCTACATTAGGTATTTCTCCTAATGCTATCCCTCCCTTAGCCGCCTACCCACAAACATGCTCCAGTGTGTGATGTTCCCCTCCCTGTGTCCTTGTGTTCTCATTGTTCAGCTCCTACTTATGAGTGAGAACATGTGGTGTTTGGTTTTCTGTTACTATGTTAGTTTACTGAGAATGATGGTTTCCAGCTTCGTCCACGTCCCTGCAAAGTACATGAACACATCCTTTTTTATGGCTATAGAGTATTCCATGGTGTATATGTGCCACATTTTCTTTATTCAGTATATAATTGATGGGCATTTGGGTTTGTTCCAAGTCTTTGCTATTGTGAATACTGCTGCAATAAACATACATGTGCATGTGTCTTTATAGTAGAATGATTTATAATGTTTAGGTATACATCCAGTAATGGGATTGCTGGGTCAAATGGTATTTCTGGTTTTAGATCCTTGAGGAATTGACACACTGACTCTTCCACAATGTTTGAACTAATTTACACCCCACCAACAGTGTAAAAATGTTCCTATTTCTCCACATCCTCTCCAGCATCTGTTGTTTCCCCACATTTTAATGATCACCATTCTAACTGGCATGAGATGGTATCTTGATGGTACTTTGATTTGCATTTCTCTAATGACCAGTGATGATGAGCTTTTTTTCATACATTTGTTGGCCGCATGAATGTCTTCTTTTGAGAAGTGTCTGTTCATATCCTTCACCCACTTTTTGATGGGGCTGTTTGTTTTCTTCTTGTAAATTTGTTTAAGTTTCTTATAGATTCTGTGTATTAGCCCTCTGTCAGATGGATAGATTGCAAAATTTTTCTCCCATTCTGCAGGTTACCTATTCACTGTGATGATAGTTTCTTTTGCTGTGCAGGAACTCTTTAGTTGAATTAGATCCAATTTGTCAATTTTGGCTTTTGTCGCCATTGCTTTTGGTGTTTTAGTCATGAGGTCTTCGCCCATTCCTGTCCTGAATGGTATTGCCTAGGTTGTCTTCTAGGGTTTTTATGGTTTTAGGTCTTATGTTTAAGTCTGTAATCCATATTGAGTTAATTTTTGTGTAAGGTGTAAGAAGGGGGTACAATTTCAGTTTTCTACATATGTCTAGCCAGTTTTCTCAACAACATTTATTAAACAGGGAATCCTTTCCGCATTGCTTGTTTTTGTCAGGTTTGTCAAAGATCAGATGGTTGTAGATGTGTGGCATTATTTCTGAGTCCACTGCTGTGTTCCATGGGTCTGTGTATATGTTTTGGTACTACTACCATGCTGTTTTGATTACTGTAGCCTTGTAGTATAGTTTGAAGTCAGGTAATGTGATGCCTCCAGCTTTGTTCTTTTTGCTTTCAATTGTCTTGGCTATACAGGCTCTTTTTTGGTTCCCTGTAAAATTTAAAGTAGTTTTTCCTAATTCTGTGAAGAAAGGCAATGGTAGCTTGATGGGGATAGCATTGAATCTATAAATTACTTTGGGCCGTATGGCCATTTTCATGATATTAATTCTTCCTATCCATGAGCATGGAATGTTTTTCCATTTGTTTGTGTCCTCTCTTGTTTCCTTGAGCAGTGGTTTGTTGTTTTGCTTGAAGAAGTCCTTCACATCCCTTCTAAGTTGTATTCCTGGGTATTTGATTCTCTTTGTAGCAACTCTGAATGGGAGTTCACTCATGATTTGGCTCTCTGTCTATTTTTGGTGTATAGAAATGCTTGTGATTTTTGCACATTGATTTTGTATCCTGAGAGTTTGCTGAAGTTGCTTATCAGCTTAAGGAGATTTGGGGCTGAGACAATGGGGTTTTCTAAATATACAATCATGTCATCTGCAAACAGAGATCATTTGACTTCCTCTCTTCCTATTTGAATACTCTTTCTTTCACTTGCCTGATTGTCCTGGCCAGAACTTCCAATACTATGTTGAATAGGAGTGGTAAAAGAGGGCATCCTTGTCTTGTGCTGGTTTTTAAAGGGAATGCTTCCATCTTTTGCCCATTCAGTATCATATTGGTCGGGGGTTTGTCATAAATAGCTCTTATTATTTTGAGATATGTTCCATCAATGCCTAGTTTATTGAGAGTTTTTAGTGTGAAGGTGTGTTGAATTTTATCAAAGGCCTTTTCTGAATCTATTGAGATAATCATGTAGTTTTTGTCATTGGTTCTGTTTATGTGGTAAATTATGTTTATTGATTTCCACATGTTGAACCAGCCTTGCATCCCAGAAATGAAGCTGACTTGATCATGGTGGATACCCTTTTTGATGTGCTGCTGGATTCGGTTTGCCAGTATTTTATTGAGGATTTTTTCATGGATGTTCATCAGGGATATTGGCCTGAACTTTCCTTTTTCTGTTGTGTCTCTGTCAGGTTTTGGTATCAGGGTGATGCTGGCCTCATAAAATGAGTTAGGGAGGAGTCTCTCTTTTTCTATTGTTTGCAATAGTTTCAGAAGGAATGGTATCAGCTCCTCTTTGTACCTGTGGTAGAATTTGGCTGTGAATCTGTCTGGTCCTGGACTTGTTTTGGTTGGTAGGCTATTAATTACTGCCTCAATTTCAGAACTTTTTATTGGTCTATTCAGGGATTTGACTTCTTCCTGGTTTAGTATTGGGAGGATGTATGTGTCCAAGAATTTATCCATTTCTTTTAGATATTCTAGTTTATTTGCATAGAGATGTTTATAATATTCTCTGATGGTAGTTTCTATTTCTGTGGGATCAGTGGTGTTATCCCCTTTATCATTTTTTATTGTGTCTATTGGATTCTTCTCTCTTTTCTTCTTTATTAGTTTGGCTAGTGGTCTATTTTGTTTATCTTTTCAAAAACAAGCTCCTGGATTCATTGATTTTTCGAAGGATTTTTCGTGTCTCTATCTCCTCCAGTTCTGCTCTGATCTTAGTTATTTCTTGTCTTCTGATAACTTTTGAATTTGTTTGCTCTTGCTTCTCTAGTTCTTTTAATTGTGATGTAAGGGTGTCAATTTTAGATCTTTCCTGCTTTCTTCTGTGGGCATTCAGTGCTATAAATTTCCCTCTAAACACTGTGTTAGCTGTGTCCCAGCGATTCTGTACGTTGTGTCTTTGTTCTCATTGGTTTCAAATAACTTATTTATTTCTGCCTTAATTTTGTTATTTACTGAGTAGTCATTCAGGAGCAGGTTGTTCAGTTTCCATGTAGTTATGCGGTTTTGATTGAGCTTCTAAATCCTGAATTCTAATTTGATTGCACTGTGGTCTGAGAGACTGTTATAATTTCTGTTCTTTTGCATTTGCTGAGGAGTATTTTACTTCCAATTATATGGTGAATTTTAGAATAAGTGCAACGTGGTGATGAGAAGAATATCTATTCTGTTGATTTGGCGTGGACAGTTCTGTAGATGTCTATTAGGTCCACTTGGTCTGGAGCTGAGTTCAAGTCCTGAATATACTTGTTAATTTTCTGTCTCGTTGATCTATCTAATATTGACAGTGGCATGTCAAAGTCTCCCATTATTATTGTGTGGGAGAATAAGTCTCTTTGTAGGTCTCTAAGGACATGCTTTATGAATCTTGGTGCTCGTGTATTGGGTGCACATATATTAGGATAGTTAGCTCTTCTTGTTGAATTGATCCTTTTACCATTATGTAATGCCTATTTTGATCTTTGTTGGTTTAAAGTCTGTTTTATCAGAGACTAGGATTGCAACTCCCACTCTTTTTTTTTTTTTTTTTTTTTTTTTTTTTTGCTTTCCATTTGCTTGGTAAATATTCCTCCATTCCTTTATTTTGAGCCTATGTGTGTCTTTGTACGTGAGATGTATCTCTGAGTACAGTCCATCGATGGGTCTTGACTCTTTATCCAATTTGCCAGTCTGTGTCTTTTAATTGGGGCATTTAGCCTGTTAACATTTAAGGTTAATATTGTTATGTGTGAATTTGATCCTGTCATTATGATGCTAGCTGGTTATTTGGCCCGTTAGTTGATGCAGTTTCTTCATAGTATCAATGGACTTTACAATTTGGTATGTTTTTGCCATGTCTGGTAACTGTTTTTCTTTTCCATATTTAGTGCTTCCTTCAGGAGCTCTTATAAGGCAGGCCTGGTGGTGACAAAATCTCTCAGCATTTGCTTGTCTGTAAAGGATTGCATTTCTCATTTGCTTATGAAGCTTAGCTTGGCTGGATATGATATTCTGGGTTGAAAATTCTTTTTTTTAAGAATATTGAATATTGGCCCCCACTCTGCTGGCTTGCAGGGTTTCTGCAGAGAAAGGCCCACTATTAGTCTGATGGGATTCCCTTTGTGGGTAACCCAACCTTTCTCACTGGCTGCCCTTAATGTTTTTTTTCTTCATTTCAACCTTGGTGAATCTGACAATTATGTGTTTTGGGTTTGTTCTTCTCAAGGAGTCTCTTTGTGGTGCTCTCTGTACTTCCTGAATTTGAATGTTGGCCTGATATGCTAGGTTGGGGAAGTTCTCCTGAATAATATCCTGAAGAGTGTTTTCCAACTTGGTTCCATTCTCCCGTCACTTTCAGGTACACCAATCAAACGTAGGTTTGGTCTTTTCACATAGTCCCATATTTCTTGGGGGCTTTGTTTCTTCCTTTTCATTCTTTTTTCTCTAATCTTGTCTTCACACTTTATTTCATTAAGTTGATCTTCGATCTCTGATATCCTTTCTTCTGCTTGATTGATTTGGCTATTGATACTTGTGTATGCTTCACAAAGTTCTCGTGCTGAGTTTTTCAGCTCCATCAGTTCATTTATGTTCTTCTCTAAACTGGTTATTCTAGTTAGCAATTCCTCTGACCTTTTTTCAAAGTTCTTAGCTTCCTTGCATTGGGTTAGAACATGCTCCTTTAGCTTGGAGGAGTTTGTTACTACCCCACCTTCTGAAGCCTACTTCTGTCAATTTGTCAAACTCATTCTCCATCTAGTTTCATGCCCTTGCTGGCGAGGAGCTGTGATCCTTTGGAGAAGAGGCGTTCCAGTTTTTGCAATTTTCAGCCTTTTTGCACTGGTGTTTCCTCATGTTCGTGGATTTATCTACCTTTGGTCTTTGATGTTGGTGACCTTCAAATGGGTTTTTTGAGTGGATGTCCTTTTTGTTGATGTTGATGCTATTCCTTTCTGTTTGTTAGTTTTCCTTCTAACAGCCAGGCCCCTCTGCCGCAGGTCTGCTGGAGTTTGCTGGAGGTCCACTCCAGACCCTGTTTGCCTGGTTATCACCAGCAGAGGCTACAGGACAGCAAAGATTGCTGCCTGTTCTTTCCTCTGGAAGCTTTGTCCCAGAAGGTCAACTGCCAGATGCCAGCCAGGGCTTTCCTGTATGAGGTGTTTGTTGACACCTGCCAGGAGGTATCTCCCCATCAGGAGGCATGGGAGTCAGGGACCCACTTGAGGAGTCAGTCTGTCCCTTAGCAGAGCTTGACCACTGTGCTGGGAGATCCACTGCTCTTTTCAGAGCTGGCAGGCAGGAACATTTAAGTCGGCTGAAGCTGCACCCACAGCTGCCCCTTGCCCAAGGTGCTCTGTCCCGGGGAGATAGGAGTTTTATCTATAAGATCCTGACAGGGGCCGCTGCCTTTCTTTCAGAGATGCTATGCCCAGAGAGGAGGAATCTAGAGTGCCAGACTGACTACAGCAGCTTTGCTGAGCTATGGTGGGCTCCACCCAGTCTGAACTTCCTTGGGGCTTTGTTTACACTGTGAGGGGAAAACCGTCTACTCATTCCTCAGTAATGTCGGATGCCCCTCCCCCAGCCAAGCTCAAGCATCCCAGGTTGACTTCAGACTGCTGTGCTGGTAGCAAGAATTTCAAACCAGTAGGTCTTAGCTTACTGGGCTCTGTGGGGGTGGGGTCGGGCAAGACCACTTGGCTTCCTGGCTTCAGCTCCCATATCAGGGGAGTGAACGATTCTCTCTTGCTGGCATTCTAGACAGCACTGGGATATGAAAAAAAAAAAACTCGTGCAGCTAGCTTGGTGTCTGCCTAAATGGCTGTCCAGGTTTGTGCTTGAAACCCAGGGCCTTGGTGCTGTAGGTCTGTGGGTTGTGAAGACCATGGGAAAAGCGTAGTATCTGGGCTGGAATGCACCATTCCTCAGGGCACAGTCCCTTCATGGCTTCCCTTGGCTAGGGGAGGGAGTTCCCCAACCCCTTGAACCTCCCCGGTGAGGCGATACCCCACCCTGCTTCAGCTCGCCCTCCATGGGCAACACCCACTGTCTAACCACTCTCAGTGAGATCAGCCAGGTGTCTCAGTTGGAAATGCAGAAATCACTCTCCTTCTGCGTTGATCTTGCTGGGAGCTGCAGACAGGAGCTGTTCCTATTCGGCCATCTTGCCATCCACCCAATCCTCACACATTCTTAAGAAGTTTCCATCTTCATATGTCCAAGAAGCATTTAGGCCTTTTAAGCTGCTTTGAATTTTGAAACTATTCAATTTATTAAACAAGGCCACTAAACTTTGCTTAGAGCAATATGCTTTAAGAACCTTTGTTGATCATTTGTAGATTTAAATGTCATATCACAGGTAACATTTACATGGTAATTAACAAAACTATGTGAAATCTTCCTTTCCTGAATTTAACTGTCATTACTTTTTTTGTTAAACCAAGTAGCATATTACTTGGCAAGATATTCCTTTTTATTCTAATTGGAAAGACAAACAGAAATGTATTAAAACTAATCTGCGCTATAAATCCTAAATTTTTGCTTATCTTGAGAAGTCCACCATTGCATAGCACATTTACGACATTTTCCACCATGTAATTTCAATTACAATGTTATGACTCTTGAAATTGGCATTTGGGAAGTTGCATGCATATGTGAATAATTTTTGGAGTACACAAATGTATTTACATATTTTACTGTAAGAAAAAAATTTCTTTGGAATTGATGTTTGATTAATCCTAAGTGACCCCCACCAAACCTTACATTTTTTTTATTTCAGATTCCATTGGCATTTAGTTTCTCTTTCTTCTCAATATCTTCCTAACTCTATTTTGCCGTCCCTACATATTCTGATTGTGTTGACTACAAGGGTCAGAGGAAGCAGTAATCTTTTTGACCAAGATATATATGCAAGAAAAAAATACAGGGTTAAATAAATAGATCTGCATTAATTATGAAATATCACATATATAGAATCATTTTCGGTCAAAAACATATTTTGTTTCAAGTTACATAGAATAATAACATTTGCAGTGAGGATTTGGACAAATGTAAACTTTTTTTCTGGAAATTATGTGATAGTTTTCTTAATTTAAACAAGTATTTCTCAAATCTACTACTGATATTTTATACCAGATAATTACCTGTTGATGGAGTTGCCCTGTGCATTGTAGGATGTTTAGCGGCATTCCTCACTTCTACTCTCTAGATGTCAGTTTCATCTCCCCAGATATGACAATCAAAAATATCTCCAGATATTGTCAAATGTTCTTTGAGTTGCAAAGTCACTCCCAGTTCAGAACCACTGGTTTCAACAACTATATCCACATGCAAATGCATTTATTATTTTAAACATTGAGGAGGGAAGAAAGGATAAAGGAAGAGAAGGAGGGTTGGAAGGAAGGAGATACAGGGAAGAAGAGAGGGAGGGAGCGAGAGATAGGGAGATAGATGTTACCAACAAAGCATTGCACACTTTCTATCTACTGCCTTTATTTTTATTAGTTCTTGCCAAACACGCATTTCATTAGTTCTGATATACAAGCTAATAGTAAATAGTGAATAAGAGCACAGGTTCCAGAGTCTGGCCAAATATCAAATTCCAGTTCCAGCATATGCCAGCTTTGCAATTCTTTGATCTTGGGAAGGATATTTAACATCTTTAATCCTCAATTTCTTCATTTGTAAGCACGAGATTATAATAGTATTGGTACATTGAGTTGTGGTTACGAACATGTTGATGTGTATAAAGTACTTAGGAAGGTACAGAGTAAACTCAAAACCATTTCTTATACATAACATCATCAACTTCATCATCACTGATGAGAGAGAATCCTATTTTAAAAAAATAAAGACACTATATTTTAAAAATAAATATATATATAATTAGGAAGAACATAAAAATGACTCAATATTAATGTTTTCTAAGTATCACTAAAATAAAAACTATTTAGCTCTAACAGGCAAATAATATTATTTGTAGTTTTAAATGTATTAATGCACATAAATAAATCTTCATTTATTTGAATTGATTTTGTGGGAGGCAGTGTGAAATCTTAATTGGGTCTACTTGGTAAAAGATAACTTTCAGTGCTAAAATAGATGTTTTTCTTGTCATATACAATATATTTATTAACTCTAAAAGTTCAGCACTCAGAATTATTTGAGCAGTGACAATTATGCCCTAGGTTTGAAGTATTTTAAGTGTTTATAAACTATTTCATATTCCAACAAAACATGCTCCTAATAATAGACATCAGCTTAAAATCACTATAACACAATTGTTTACCTGACCCTCACAATCTGTGTGATTGCATTTCTAAATTAAAATATCTAATGACTACAATTCTAAGACAAGCTCAGGAATGAGCATCTTCCAAGTCTTGATACAAGTAATGTGACTCTGGGACAACTGAGGCTAATGCTGAATATTGGTAATGCCTGATGAGAGACATTAGGAGTGTAGGACCCAGGAGTGTGTGCTTGCAGCCAAGACCCTGAGTGTGTGCATGATTGAACACTAACCCATCTGTGTATGACTTCAACAGAATGCAATTTATAAAATGTCAGTTCAATAATTTGTATCCGTCCAATGTTTTAAGTGTGTACTCTTAGTGAACTGGTAGTGTCATCTTAGAAGCTCAGTATTGAAAAAGACTGTTTTCACTTAGAACAGAGACTGATAATTTAAATTACAAAATAATACACTGTAATAATTGTAAATGTAAAGCAACCTATTTACATTGACATCAAAATACAAATTAACTAATTCAGAAAACAGATGTTGAATGCCTATTACTCCTCAGTACTGTAGGCACCTGTGGATAATTCATTGAAGAACAAAATTGTCCTTGCAGAATTCACCTATATAATTATACCTGTTGGGTGGATTATCTATTTTCTTGTTCTCATAGAAGTTATAAGTTATTAAAAAAACTTGGCCAGGCGCGCTGGCTCACGCCTGTAATCCCAGCACTTTGGGAGGCCAAGGCGGGCAGATCACGAGGTCAGGAGATCGAGACCATCCTGGCTAACACGGTGAAACCCTGTCTCTATTAAAAATACAAAAAATTAGCCAGGCGAGGTGGCGGGCACCTGTAGTCCCAGCTACTCGGGAGGCTGAGGCAGGACAATGGCGTGAAACTCGGGGGGTGGAGCCTGCAGTGAGCCGAGATCACGCCACTGCACTCCAGCCTGAGTGAAAGAGTGAGACTCCTTCTCAAAAAAAAAAAAAAAAAAAAAACTGGCCACAAACAGAAGGGCTTCTTTTTATAGAAAACATTTCTCTGAGAATTTCAATCCTTTTCTACTCTCTTATTGTACCTTAATTTCAAAGATATATTTTTTAAAAAATTACTTAATTATCCATCCTGGACCTTTTGTCAATAGAAGTTATTCAGCTTAGACTATTTTGCCAATACTAGTTTTGAATCTACACATAAATAAGTTCCCAAATTCAAAGCAATCTCAAATAAGGTTTTTGCAGAGATGACAGGAACACAAAGAAAAACAATAAATTCAGTTTTCCTTAGTGACCCTGTTGGATATGTTAACCAAGTTAAATTGAAGTATTTACATTTCATTTATCCCTTCAACAAATATTTATTAAATGCCTCCTCTTTTGTGACTATTTTAAATAGCAGCCATGAGAAAAAGAATGAATTTGTCCTTAACTATCTACCTTGTTACCATAATTTAAGGCTGTATAAAACTTTATAAAAAGAATTCACTTGGAGTTTGTGAAATAACTGTACAAAATTATTCCCACAATTTGAACTAAGGAGGCTGACAAAAAAAGAGATAAGAGATGTTGAGCATCATTGGGTAGGTCTCCAAATCAGCCAGTGTGTGATGAAAAATGCCTCTAATTCTAAGGCAAGCCCAGGAATGAGCATCTTCCAAGTCTTGCTATAAATAATGTGACACTGGTATGACTGATACAATGCTGAATATTGGTAATGACTGATGAGACTTTTTTTTGATGATGGAAATTACTGTATTTCTTGAAGAGAGAATAGAATATATGTTTGCTATTGACAAGTCCATAATTGCATAAATTCAATATTCTGTTAACTTAAACCAGTTCCTCAATGCTGAATTCTATACTATTTTCTGTAAACTCTACTGCAAATGTAGTATATCTTTTCATTAGCATGATATTCTCGAAAAAGCTAGCACGGATTACACATGGCAGGCATGAGATCTTGGAAAGAGGCCAAAATATCTCTAATCTTTCCCAGTAAAGAAGTTTCCCAGGTACCTGCAATGTTGTCCATTACAGTTGTCACTACTCTAGAATCAACTAGTTTGCTCGTTTGTAGCTATTCCTCAGTCACCCCTGGATGATAAACCAAGGTCATTCCTTGCTGAACACTTGTTGGTTCTTCCAGGAGGTATTTCCTTTCTTAGAGGGTAACCTACTTTTCTTACCCCTTGTACCTCCTGGATGTAACTACTCTTTTACCATGGTTGTACTTCCTGGAGGTTATCGGATGACTATATTCACCAAACGCCTGTTTTAGATAAGTCTTTATTCAAAATAGCACAATGTGGCCATCCACGGTGGCTCACACCTGTAATCCCAGTGCTCTGGGAGGCTGAGGTGGGCAGATCACTTGAGGTCAGGAGTTGGCAGGGTGGCCAACATGGTGAATACCCGTCTCCACTAAAATATACAAAAATTAGCCAGGTGTGGTTGTGCATGCCTGTAGTCCCAGCTACTCAGGAGTCTAAGGCAGGAGAATTGCTTGAACCCAGGAGACAGAGTTTGCAGTGAGTCGAGATTGCCCCACTGCACTCCAGCCTGGGTGACAAAGTGAGACTCCATCTCAAAATAGAATAAATACACAAAATAACAATGTCTGAGGATTTCAATAAAAATAACACATATTTAGATTTTCTTTCCTGTTTCTCTAATTTTGTTAACACTATTCCATTCACCTAGAATGCTTTTTCTTTCCTTTCCTCCCATTATTCAAAAACATTCCAGTTCCCACTTCTCAACTAAAATTAGTTTCCATGAATCTTCCATAGTTAGCCAATTTCCACAGTGACTTTTATCTGAACTCTCATGATAGTTTGTGTACCTGTCATGCAACAAATGCTTACTGAGGTAATGTTACTAGATTCTGTGCCAGGTGTTACATCTCATATTTGACAATGTTATACTGTCTTATGAAAATGCTTCTATAATTATTTTGAAATGCATATATTAAAAGTTCTACTGTTAGCTGGGCACAGAGGCCCACATCTGTAATCCCAGCACTTTGGGAAGCCGAGGCAGGTGGATCACCTGAGTTCGGGAGTTTGAGACCAGCCTGGCCAAAATGACAAAACCCTGTTTCTACTGAAAATACAAAAATTAGCTGGGTGTGGTGACACCTGCAGTTCCAGCTACTCAGGAGGCTGAGGCAGGAGAATCGCTTGAACCCCGAGGGGGATGTTTCAGTGAGCTGAGATCACAACATTGCACTCAAGCCTGGGCAACAAAGAAAGTGAGACTCTGTCTCAAAAAAAAAAAAAAAAAAAGTTCTAGTGTTTATTTATTCTTTCTGGTATCTATCACCTCATCCATTATCTGAAGTTATTATTATCTTTGAATGTAAGAGTCATGTACTATATATTTCATTGCATTTCCCCATAACATCTTATACCAACCTTGCCCCCAAATATGTATTTAACATGCTTATATAAAAATATTGAATAGAGTGAAAGTTTAGCATTTAATTTTTGTCTTATGTAGAAAAACACAAAACTTTAGAATTAAAAGTACACAGACCGTCTCTAAGAGACTATAATTTTGTACACCACTTGGTCAATTTAAAATGACCTGTTGATAATGAGTTAGACATCCCATTTCTGTTCCCAATAATGTTCCTTTTCGTTACACAGTTTCTGATTTGATATTGAAGAATAGAAATTGCACAAAGTTTCTCTCCTGAGTGAGTGAAAGTATCCTTACCGAGTAACAGCAAGACAAGAAAAGTGCTGACAAGAACTCCCTACCTCTCATTAAGACCTAGTCCTTCCCTGTGGGCACTGCCCTACTCAGCTACTATGGGAGCACTTCCATGGCCTGTGCAGACCAAGCACAGAACCTACCACGACATACATTAATATTTAATATTTTCTGTCAGTCCTGTCCTTTTAACTCAACAAATGAAGCATCATTAATATTTAATACACCGTTACTTTAGATTTACCAACATATTTACTAATGTCTTTGCTCACTATTCCTCTTGCATGGCAGGAAAGCTAATTGACATCATTCTCCTTCCACCTGAAGAAGGTCAGTTCATGACAACTTTTCCTAGTTTGAGTTTGAATGCAAATATCTTTACCCTGTAAACATCGCGGAGAGGAGAGGAATAGTGCTAATCTGGGAAATATATGAAGCTAGATCAATTTCACTTGATAGGAGGTCTTTCTCCTTATCGTTACTGAGGAATACTCTCCAAGACCAAGAGAGCTAGGAAAATTCTCTTGTGGCATCTCTTTTATATACAATATCCAATAATGTTGGCCAAACCTTTGCAAATGTATTTTTTTTCTTTTAAACTGCTGTCACCAGATTTGCATTCAAAATGCAATAGAAAATGACTGCCTACAAGTGACCAGTTAATCTGATATTACGGTATTGTAATTGCCAAGAACTTTTGCAAACATGAATTTAAACTGTCTCTTATTTTAGGGGAGCAAATGCCCATGTGCTACATAAATATAGGCCTGGTCAAAAACCTTTGAAAAGACTGATCCATTTAATCAATCATGGAATGAATCTGATGTCTACCTATTTGAATATCCATCTTAAAGGAATCATTAAAAAAAAAAGGAACAAAGAAAAATTAACTTGTCCTAATCAATTTACATATCTCCCTACAAGCTGGTTTGCAAGTTTTTCTTCTGTTTAATGGATTAATGCATCATGCCCAGAGGGCACAGAATTCTCTTTGCTGTTTGCTCAGTGATCTGTATCTTCTCAGGGTTCAGTTGAAGTGTCCGATTCAGGAAAACTCGAGCCTGTGCAGGAATAGCAGACACTGCAGAAGATTTTAATTCATAATGATGTTCATTTTTTTTTCTTTTGCTTTTTGAGTGAAGCCAGTAAGAAACTACGAAAAGATGGAGATGGGCCCCGGGGCAGGAGCAAGTGTTCTCCCGTCAAGAAATCTAAATAGACCCCACTGAATCATGAGGCAAGAATGCATCGTGTATCCTTAGCAACTCAGTTACCACCTAAAGATGTACATTTTGTGGAATAAATGAACAAATACATTACTAATTATTATGAATAATTATTCGGATACTCTGCTAGGCGTCAGAAGCACAAAGGAGACAGACCAATCAACACCAACTTTTGAAATGCTTTTGCCATTTAAACTTGAATATGTGAAATTTCATCATGATATTATCTATCAATCAAAGAATAATGAGATTTCCCAGTGCACTACAAGCTATTTTATCTACATTACAACTAATTATCACACTAGTTCATCAAGGTAGTATTACTGCCCATGTGATAAGTGAGAAAATCAAGGTTTGAGGCTCCTATATCCATGGACTTCTGACTGAGTACAAACAGCAGGAAGCAGTGACTGGAAAGAAGACATGAAATTTTTTCTTCCTCATTCCTACAGTTGTCAGCACCTCTGACCACTGCTGCATCCATGGCTCTAGCTGTCAGAGGACAAACTGGTCACCAGTACTAAAGTGTTTTCCCTTTTTGTCTCCAGCCTGGAGGTGAATGGCTTCCCATTGTCGGTAAATGCAATTTTGCAAATATATTCTTTTTTCTTTTAAACTGCTGTCACCAGATCGATGTTACTTCACCATCTATTATTTACTTTTAAGTTTTTCCACCAACAGTGTAAAAATTTCCTGCCTTGATTTCCATCTATTTAAATACTCAGAGTGGTTACTGTTATTTTGCATGAATCCTGACTAAAACACTTATAATCTTTATATCACATCACACTATTTCAAATATAACCTTACGAACTGTTGATATTACTTGGTTATTTTTTGTTTCCAGGACTGTTTTCTCCTCAACTATGAACATCTTGAGATTACAGACAATATATTTTTATTTCTGAATTCCTCACACCTATCACATGGGCAAATACATTGTAGATATTCATTAAATACTTGGTTTTTTTTGGGTTTTTTTTTTTTTTTTTTTTTTGAGACGGAGTCTCGCTCTGTCACCTAGGCTGGAGTGCAGTGGCGCGATCTCGGCTCACTGCAAGCTCCGCCTCCTGGGTTCACGCCATTCTCCTGCCTCAGCCTCTCCGAGTAGCTGGGACTACAGGCGCCCGCCACCACGCCCAGCTAATTTTTTTTGTATTTTTTTAGTAGAGACGGGGTTTCACCGTGGTCTCGATCTCCTGACCTCGTGATCCGCCCGCTTCGGCCTCGCAAAGTGCTGGGATTACAAGCGTGAGCCACTGCACCTGGCCTAAATACTTGTTGAAGAAATAAAATAATACATAAGTGAGTGAATGCAATGCTGCAATAAGATATGAAATGAAAATATTAAAAAGTCAACTTAGTTCAAAGAAATCTTCCTAGAGTTAAGATGCCTGGGCTGAGCTTCAAAAGATAAGTAAGCATTTTTCTGGTGGATGGGAATAAGATCTCGTAGTAAAGGTATTTCAAGTAGTGGGAACAAGACATATGAAACTGAAGAGCCATTGAATGATTGACACTGATCCACGAAGTTTTGATTCAGCTAAAATCTTGGGTTCATAAGAAGAAAGGCTGGAAGATGAGGTTGGTGAAATAGGGAATTTATGGCTGCGTTTCTAAGGAACCTGTAATTCATAAGGTAAGTTTAAGCAGGGGACTGAATATACAATTTGCACTTTATTTAGTAAGATGATTTTTCTGACTAAATGGATTATAGATTGGAATGAGTTAGATCAGGTGATGAAAAACAACTTGTGTGATTATTACCTTACCTTACTGAAGTTTTACTATAGGCAGAACTAAGTCAGGAGGAGTTTGGATGGACCGAAGTAGGTGAATTCTGGAAGTAGCTAAGGGTTAAGAATAATTTGAAGTTGGTGACATGTTTTGGGTCAGGGAAGGGAAAGGAAATATTCTTGTGTGGTTTCAGGAGGCTAGCCTAGTTTAGGTTACTATATGAAAGGTGACATAATTAAACAAGACAGACTGAAGGAATAATAGATTAGGGTAAAATATGATAAGCTCATAACACAGGAACAGAAGACCAAACACCACATATTCTCACTGATAAGTGGGAGCTGAACACTGAAAAGACGTGGAGACAGGGAGGGCAACAATACACACTGGGGCCTGTCAGTGGGTGGGGTGAGGGGAGAGAGAGAGCATTAGGAAAAATAGCTAATACATGCTGGATTCAATACCTAGGTGATGGGTTGATAGATGCAGCAAATCACCATGGCACAGGTTTACCTGTGTAACAAACCTGCACATCCTACACGTGTACCATGGAACTTAAAAATAAAAATTAAAAAAATATGATGAGTTCTGATTTGGTTCATGAATTTGACATGTCTGTGGGGGCACCTATATGAAATACATAGGAAATAGTCAGAAATACATAACTGGATCTCAGGAGAGAAAGAAAGGTAGCGGCAAGTGTTGGGGGCAAGAAGGTGGTAACTGCAGTGGAGAGGAGGGCATAGAAAGAGAGTAAAGTAAGAAAAGCAAGGCAGAAAATGGAAGCCCAGGGAAGAACAAGCACTTCCAGTTTACTGGGGTCTTCTGGGGTACAAAGAAAGAGAAAAGTTGGCGAAGCAGAATTTGCAGGTGGCAATAAGGCTCAAGGTAATTCAGGAGACACTGTAGTATGGTTAAAGGGGATCAGTAGTTAAAATGCTCTAGATTGGACAAATAAGATGAGTAATAATATTTCATTGTAAATACAAAATAAAAGTACTGTTTGTAAGTGGTTTTTGTTTGTTTGTTTTGTTTTGTTTTTTTCTTCCTTCAGGAAACTTCTGTGAAAGAAATGAAAGCCATGTCAATCCCTAAAGGGTGAAAATCCTCTTATTTTAAATAAATGACAATACTGGGTCCCTTCCTTATTTAGCCCAGGCTTCTATAATAAAAATAATTGAGAACAAATAATTGTGAGAAAATGTACAAGACAATATGTGTTTCGAAGTGTTTCTACTTTTCTCCTTGAACTGGCATCAGAATTCTCAACATAGTCTAGGAAAAGCACTTAGGACTGCTTGGGTCATCATCACCTGTGCAGGGACAGAGCATTCAAAATCAAGGTGAATGAGATCCGAAAAGCAACTGCTTTTGCCAATTCATTGTCTGCATTTTGGCAACGTATTTAGCCTAGTGTCATTCTCTCTAGGGCGTGAGATGAAGAAACTAATCTAAATTGGTAGAAAAGAAGACACACCAATAATCCTGTCACAATAAGCGAATACGGTACGTATCCAAAGCAAATATGATTTATTTTTTTAGGTTGACTCAGTGCTGTTTTCCATACTTATAAAAGGAGAAAATATATAATAGCATTTCGGATCTCTATCTCATTTTTTTAAAAATCATAAAACCTAAAGAAAATCAATTTTTAGCCAACAGTGCTTCTGTGACTCACTTATAGACCAGTTACCTTAACATTCAGACACGCTAAGCTAATTATTTATTTAAAAGAACAATTTTTCCTTGAACATGGAAAAGAGTAATTCTACAACATCCGTCCTATTTCATAAAGTTCCTCCTCAAAATCTTTACCATATCATTCCCAGGTTCATGTATAAATGGATATAAATGGTTGAATGTCTCAGACTGAAAAATAACGTATTTCCCATTTTTATGCACAGTAATATGTAGAGAGGAAATTGGCCTCATGCTATAGTTAGTTGCCAGTGCACAACTGCTGTCCAGGTTTCTAAAACAGACAAAATGGCAGTCTAGAAACATCCTGATTCACCGTGTCAGTTTCTGATCAATTAAGTTGAGTTAAAGTTAGACTTAGAGAGCTGAACAGGACAGTATGTTCAATACCTACCTAGCTGAAAAAGCTCCCAGGGAACCTGGCAATTGTCAGTTTCCACAGGTGGTAGTATATGTTGAATGGATTACACAAGTGTCTTCAACTTAGGCTATAGAGGTATAAGTCAAACACACACACACGTGTATGTGTAGGTGTGTGACCTTTACAAGGTCATTTAAATGATCTTGTGAAGAAATATCTTGACCCATATCCTAAATAAATTGAAAGATCTTACTACAGGGCTTGCGTCTTGTGTAGCTATGCTTCCTCATGGATCCTGCTATGACATAATTCAAAACAGAGAGCTAGTAAATGTCTGAGGCTGAATTGTGGGTGCAGGCATATGTTCCTGAGTCTAACCATGAAGTTCACCGCAATTTCTTTAGAGTCGGAGGAGGAAGCAAGGTGATATGGTCTGGCTTTGTCCCCACCTAAATCTCATCTTGAATTGTAGATCCCGTAATTCCCAAGTGTTGTAGGAGGAAGTCGGTGGGAAATAACTGAGTCATGAGGGTGGGTCTTTTCCATGCTATTCTGGTGACAGTGACTAAGTCTCACGAGATCTGATGGTATAAAGGGAAGTTTTCCTGCACAAGCTCTCTTCTGTTGTCTGCCACTATGTGAGATGTGACTTTCATCTTCTGCCATGATTGTGAGGCCTCTCCTGCCACATGGAACTGTGAGTCCATGAAACCTCTTTCTTTCGTAAACTGCCCAGTCTTGGGTATGTCTTTATCAGCAGCATGAAAACGGACTAATCCAGAAGACATGGATATGCAAACTTCCACTTTTGTTCTTTACTTGAGTGTCAGGAAAATATGATGTTGTGGATGGATAGAAGACAAGAGAGATGAAGATTCGTGTCACCATAGTAAAAATTCTAGAAGGCTATGGTGTTTCATATTGGTCTCAGAATTCTAAATCAAATAAAGCACTAAAACAAATGTATTAAACACTCAGAAACCTAAATTTAGCTGCTTACTAAGATTTTGAACAGTGTTTTCTCATGATCTTCCTGAAAGCAATTGACAATGGGTTACATTCAATTTGAAGTATTTTCTTCCCTTAAAAAATTTACCAATTTAATTAGCATCCAAGGTAATCAATCTTCCACTACTACAATCATCCATTAGCATCTTCAGCTCTTTCTTATTATAATCATTCTCAATGAATCCAACATTCATAACAACACTCTTTGTTTCCCTCTTTAGAGAACAGTTCATGCCAAAAATGTAAGGTAGAAGTATCCCTGATATAATTAAGAAATAACAAGGCCAACACACTTGGAAGAATTGGCAATTATGGGGCTGAGAAACAGTAATTGGAGATGAGGTCAGACAAATAAGTAGCAAGGTTATACAGGGTTTCACGTGTCATTGGAGGAGTTTATGCTTCATTTTGAATGTAATGTGCAACCCATGGATAAGTTTTAAGTAAAGTAATGCTATGTCCTGATATAATCTGATTCAAGTTTTTAAAGGACTACCTGGATACTGTATTGAGAAGACAATATATTTATAACAATATTTGGAATAAGAGAAATCAATTATATGGTGATTACAGTTATTCAAGTACAAGATAATTGTGGTTTCAACCTAGATAGTAGCAGTTGGGCTAGTGAAAAGTGATAAGAATTTGGGTATTTTTAAAAGGTGTAGCTAATAATATATCCTGAAGAATTCAATATGGTGAATTTTTTAAAGTCAGGGATCTCTCTAATGTTTTTAGTGTGAGAAACTTAAAGAGCTGCCCCCAATTGAGAAGGAAAAAGCTATAATAGTTCTCAGGAGTGGGGAAGATCTTGGGTTTTTTGGGTGAGTTGGAGATATCTACTAGACTTCCAAGTGGAGATGGCACTCGGGTATACATACCCAATGCTCCTTGCAGTTAAAGAGTGAGCTAGACTGGAAAAAAAATTGAGAGTCATTGGCACATAGATGATCTTTAAAGCCGTGAGACTAAATGAGATCTCTAAGCAAGTAAATGAAGTAGAGAAGAGAACTCAGCTAAGGACAGAGCCTGCTTAAGGGGAAATGGGAAAAGTGAAGGAGAATGAAAAGGCACAATGGTGAACTAGGAAGAAAACCAAGAGACCGTGGTGGTTTCCCGAAAGGCAAGTGAAGGAGGAGGAACTGATCAACTTTGTCAAAAACTATTGACAGAAAAATTAAAAGGACATTTTAAAATTGACCAATGGTTATACCAATACAGATACTACTGATGAACTTGACAAGGCAGCTTCAGTGGAATGATAGAAATGAAAGCTTGACTGTAGTATGCTTAATAGAGATGAAAAGTAGCAGAAATGGAGACAATGAATAAAAGTGAAGAAACAGCATAGTAGGGAAATGAAAGTCTATATATACACATATGTTTAAAATTATCTGCTAATAAGTGGTATCTATACAATAATGAGAACCCCCTATTGGTAGGAAACATTCGGATATCCCCAGAACAAGGACTGGCCTATGTTGATTGTATTTCAACAAATATTTATCCAAACAGGTAAATAAAAGATAAGCAAAGCAACCATATTTTTGAAGACTGAATCTACGAAGAACATGAAAGTAGCATAAATGTATAATTCTGAAGAAAATAAGTCTCTGAGACACTTCAATATCCCCCTCTGTTGGAAGACAACCTTCCTTTTCCATATGTGATTTAGCTCCCGTTAATTTAAGACACAGTTTTCATCATCTAACTACAAATGTGGCATGAGGATGTTGAAGTGAATAATTACTTTGTCATTGTACAAAGTAGCTAACATTGAGTCAACTCTGAAAATTATCTTCTCTCAAATTGCTTTTCCTTACCTAGGCCAGATTAATCCCTGCATTCAAAGCACAAAAATGTAATGTTCATCTTATACCATTTTGGCCGTTAACTTCACTGCAACTTCAGTCTCCAGGACCAATTTGTCAGGTTTCAAAAATATTTTAATAAAGTTGGTATAAATCAATTTTCTTCCTCAAAGCCTTCTCTCAGACATACGACGCGTTGTCTTTTATTTGCTGGATCATCCATCCGTACGTATTTCATTTGTTGTTCCTTGTCTAGCCCATCAATTGTGATTACATTAATGGCACCAAGTCAGCTCTATATTACTAAGTTAGGCCTCCACAGAGGTACTTTTAAAATAATTCTAATTTAATTCCAACAGTACCTAAAGCTGAGCATTTATTTGATCTTTAACACATCAGTTCAATTATAGCTTCATATCTAATCTTAGTTCAAGTACATTCTCCTCCTATTGTACAATAAGAACAGGTCTAATTCTGCATATTCTCTTTCATAAGTGGGAGTTGAACAATGAAAACTCATGGACACAGGGAGGGGAACATCACACACCAGGGCCTGTTGGGAGGTGGGGGTCGAGGGGAGGGAGAGCATTATGACAAATACCTACTGCATGAAGAGCTTAAAACCTAGATGTCAGATTGATAGATGTAGTAAACAACCATGGCACATGGATACCTATGTAACAAATCTGCACGTTCTGCACATGTATCTCGGAACTCAAAAAAATAAAAAAATAAATAAATAACAGGTGAAATTACCCCATCCTCTCCTTATCTTTCGAAAACAAAATAAAGCGTAACTTACAAAGAAAGTTTGTGTCTATACGCTGCCTTATTGTTACTATACTAGTAGTAACCAGCTGCCCAAAGCCAACAATAAAATCTTTTGTTTAATTGAAAAATAAGTAAATAAGCAATTAAATTTACAATATTAAGTATGAATGGCTATTATAGCATAAAACATGATCATAAACAATAATAGCAATTCACAACTATGATATCAGTATATTTTGTAATGTTTTAAAAGAGTTAGGAAAACTTCTGACAATTTTTCACAACTGAATACAATTGACTATTGAGCTATATTGGGTCAGTGCTAAGGAAATAATATTTCTGTGACCTCACAAAGACAGTTGGATGACCCTTTGTTTAATATTCTGCATTAGTAAACTGTCACTGAGAATCCTGAGGCAGTTCTTGTTTAGGTTAGTATTTGTCCATTGTAGACATGTAGTACTTTGGTTGAACGCAGTAAGAATAAAACAAAGCTTGAAAGAGGTGCAACATCCCAAGTCACTGAACTAAGTGCTAATTGCCTCTTCAAAAGAATGATTATATATTCCATCTGTATCTGAATAGCAAAGAATTGTTGTAATTTTAGACAATGGAAATATTTATGTTTGCTTTGGGAAGTATTTCTCACTGAAACTATTACATGCCACAAATCATAAATGACAAATGAAAATAGAGAAAGCTATTGAAGAAAAAGGGAGAAATACATTGCGTACCAAATAAGCTTTGGGAGAAAAATTCAGCAGTCAGATAGCAAAAGCTTACATTTCAAAAAGAATAGTTTAACCAGGAAAGAAACAAATAAAAAGTCTTTACTAATCATGATGTCTTTGCATATAGACTTTTTAAGTGGGAGGACTATTTGTTTGCCTATAGTATTTCTATCTGAACAGGAAAGAGAATGATATGTCAATAGTTTAAAAATCCAATCCGTGTTTTTATATATATATGTTTGATATATATACTTTATATATAATTTTATACACAGATATATCTCAATTTTTTTCTGATTTTTGGGGGCTATAAAATCCTGTGCTATGTATAAACTGAAAATACAGCCATTCAAGTTTGGCAGATATTGCTAACTGCAATTCAGCCACATTTGTCTCAGTTCCAGGCTCCTGAATGCTATGAGTTGTTAATACTAGAAAAAGTATGCTGTCCTGGCTGGCGAATCCACACAGGTCTTCCTAACATTGGTTAGAGATCATTAGTCTCATCCCAAGAGTTTCTCCACTTTCTTACCTGCCCACTCAAAAAAGAAGCATAACACTACACTGCTGTGAGTTTACCCTTGTTAAAAATGAGAGAAAAATGTATGAGTGAGCAATACACATAGGGAATTTGGTACAATCTCTAACATTTTTCTAACTTTGATTCCTCTAAGTACTTTGAATTCTTCAATCTTTATCTTCCCTTACTTAGACATCAAGGATTTTTAGAACAAATTGGAATGTGTATTGGATATTGGATATACTATGCGTTCTATCTGATACGTTGTTTTTGCTGTGACTTTTTTTTTTTTTTTTTTTTTTTGAGATGGAGTCTCACTCTGTCACCCAGGCTGGAGTGCAGTGGCACGATCTCGGCTCACTGCAAGCTCTGCCTCCCAAGTTCACACCATTCTCCTGCCTCAGCCTCCCGAGTAGCTGGGACTACAGGCACCCGCCCCCACGTCTGGCTAATTTTTTGTATTTTTTTTTTTTTTTTTAGTGGAGATGGGGTTTCACCGTGTTAACCAGGATGGTCTCAATCTCCTGACCTCGTGATCCACCCGGCTCAGCCTCCCAAAGTGCTGGGATTACAGGCATGAGCCACCGTGCCCAGCCCTTTGCTGTGACTTTTTATTAAGATCTGGTCCAGTGCCTATATAATGCCTATTTACTCTCTAAAACCATGTGGTAAGAATGGCTTTCTTAATTGAGACCTCACTGATGGGGATTTATTTGGGGGTGTAAAAAGTGTTAGAAGTAATCACCTGATGGAATTTGAAATTAAAAGGAAAACTAAAATTCCTTCAAAATAAAACAGAAATCAATAGCAATAAAAAAAGGTTTTGGGTTTATTTGTGCAAATATCAGTGGGCTAAGGAAAGCAAACAAAAAATATGATAGGAAATTCACCATCAGAAGGAGAATAAGTACAATTTAACACGGCTTGACATATTTAATGTAGCTTGGCAGTCTCAATACATTAAACAAAACAGAAAGAAAGTATACACATTCACAAACCACAGTTAAAATCAATGCTAAAATAGGGTTGGCTGACCAGAAATGTGAAAGAATTGCCAACTTTGAAATTCAGACAAGTTTTTTTTTAAAAAGTCTCAAGCGTAAGCTTGTATTTGAAGGCATAAAACTGAGAAAATAAAGGCTGAAAAAGTATGAGATATGCAGTGTCTAGGGAGTGTGAAGGGAGAGAAAAAGGGAAAGAAATGGGGAAAAAATGGAAAAAAAATAAGGAAGAAACTGGGCGGGAGGGAGAGAAAGAGATGGCTATATCAGTATCTTCTTCCCTTAAACTCCTTTAATCTGGCTTTCCTCAGGCAGCAGGCAGCCCTCACTGGCTCCCCAGGAGCTATCCTTTATGGTCATTTATCTAGGTATTTGGCAGTTTTTTGTTACAGCACAGCATGGCTTTTCTTTTGTTTGTTTTTGAGACAAGGTGACAAAATCTGGCTCTATTGTCCAGGCTGGAGTGCAGTGGCACAATCTGGGCTCACTGCAACCTCCACCTCCCAGGCTCAAGCCATCCTCCCACCTCAGCCCCCAAAGTATCTGGGACTACAGGCAAGCACCACTACTCCTGGCTAAATTTTGTATTTTTTATACAGACAGGTTTTTTCCATGTTGTCCAGGTCTGGAACTCATGAGCTCAAGCCATCTGCTCGCCTCGGCCTCGCAAAGTGCTGGGATTACAGGTGTGAGCCACTGTGCCTGGCCTACACCATGACTTTTATACCTCTCAGGTATGTTTTTCATTTTTATTTTTATTTTTTTTTGAGACGGAGTCTCACTCTGTCGCCCAGGCTGGAGGATCTTGGCTCACTCACTGCAACCTTTGCCCCCCAGTTTCAAGGGATTCTTCTGCCTCAGCCTCCCGAGTAGCTGGGATTACAGGCGCCTGCTACCGCACACAGCTAATTTTTGTATTTTTAGTAGAGACAGAGTTTCACCATCTTGACCAGGCTGGTTTTGAACTTCTGACCTCATGATCCACCCGCCTCAGCCTCCCAAAGTGCTGGGATTACAGGCGTGAGCCACTGTGCCCGGCCTAAATATTTTTAGTTGTTTATATAATTTTATATCTGGAAGGAGTCAGTGATACTGTCCAAACCTATTCTTTTACTGGTAATCAAAGCGACAGAGCTAATTAATGACCAGGTCTCTTTCTTTCCTTTAGAGTCCTCTCATAGTGAGTTACTAATTGCTCTATTAAAACATTATAGCATAAAATGCTAGTTGTTATCAAATATTTGTTATCTTCTTCTTCCAAGTCTGATTTTATTGAAGCAATGTTTCCCTCTTGAAAAGATACATCTCCCAGTCTTTCTTGCAAATAAGGGCGGCTGTGTGTTAGTTAAAATCCTGATCAATGGGATAAAGGTAGATACCGTGTTTAGTTAGGCTTCTGGAAAGCTCCTTAAGAAGAAAATAAGTTGCTTGGTAGGGATAATTTGGTCTTCTTCCTTCCTCCTGGAATGTGGATGTGATATTTAGGGCTGCAGTGGCCATTTTTTGGCCATTTTGCTACCTTGAGGATGAAAGCCAAGTGACAAGGATTGCAGAACAGAAATAAGGAAGTCTGGGACCCGAGTGACATACAGAATTGCCTTACCTTCAATAGAATGTCTATCTATAACCTTTTTAAATATGAAATAAAATGTAAAATTCTGTAAAACTCTACTTTTTTTTATCGAGTCTTTTAAAGATCTCAGATATACCCAGCCAAACACAATTCCTGACTGATATGGCATAAGTGAACAAGGAAGTGCTCAGGGAATATATATATATATATATATATCCTCTCAGGTGTATTAAATATCTACCTGAGAGGGAAAGAGCGGGGGGTTGGGGGTGGAATTATAGCAGTCAGAAACTATGACAGCCAATTACAGTGGGTAATAGAGAGTCAATAAACTGTGTCTGGGTTAGTAAGGAGGGATGGTTTATAACTTCAGAGGTTTGGAAACTTTAAAACTATTTGGAGAAGTGAAAGAAAAGCAAGATTAAGTTACAGGAGTATAGAATCTGTTAGAAGGAACAGGCTAAAAGCTAAGAGGGCTTAGAAAATATTATGATACAAAATGCAAGTATTTGCACATAGTACAAATTGCTAAGCATTGACCGTGTAACTAAAAATGGTTATTAGAATTTCTTTCCCTGAAGGCATTCCCAATAAGGTAGATGGCAATCTGTCTAGGTGAGTTTGGTTTCAGTCCAGACTGAAGGCAGATAGATGAACTGGACGACCTCTGAAAGTCCCTTCTGGCCCTATTATCCAACAACTCTATTTTGCACTGAGAGAAAGTTATTGTTTCTTCTTTATTTGTAGTTAAAGTCATCAAGGAGACCTGTACTTCCCTTCTGCACATTGCAGATATTTCTGGTAAATAAGAAACAAAAGTGAAAGGAGCAAATCACTTTAGGCGAAATGCAGTCGTGAATATTCCTGACAAAAAGCACACTGCTTTCTGTTTGTTTGTTTGCTTGTTTGCGGGGAAGGGTGGGGGAGAAATTCCAGCATACAGTGTGGCACATACTATCCCTAGAAGTTGCTCTGCAAAACAATCCCTACATCTTTACACTCTCTCTCTCCCTCATGGTTCCCTGTATGTTTGTCATCTCTGCCCAGTTGGATGGGTCTTTGCGGTCAAGTGACTGGATAGAAGTAAACGATGTTTCTTTAGATGTTTCCAATCTAGTAGGGGTATGAAACATATACACGGGCAGAAAAGACAAATTAAACAGAAAAGACAAAAAAATGTAAAGCACATTTGCATGAAAAGCTCACATCAAAACGTAAGTTATATTGTGTTAGGCAACATTAGAATTTTATCCCAAACATATTCCTCTTGGTTCTGCACATTCCGTTTTGCATAATTAATTTAGATGGATAGAATACAACCCTGACTTACTGAAATGGAACTGAAGTCATTGGCAGGCAGGAGGACATAGGAGTCAAAGCAAGAGCATGACTAGCGCAAACCTCATGTTACACTGGTTTTGAAAATGGGAACAAATGAAACAAACCTAGTTGAAGAGTATAAAAGGATAAGTTATTTTTAATTCCCTAAATAATCATTTTATCTGGATATCCAATAGACACAGGCCGGGAAAATTTGATATTGAGTGCACATATATTTCTATATACACAGTCTATATACACACATATATTTCTGTATATATTTATATAAAACAAATTGTATATTTCATTCTACATATAATAAATATTTGGGGATCATTTTACATATATCATTTAGAATAAAGAGCATTTATACCTATTAATATTTCTCTCCAAACTTCTTTGAGACCACTAAAGTAATATTTAATTAACATAACTAAAAATTAGACAATTCAAGTTCATAGAGCTACTGCTCTGAGAATATTGGAGAATTCTCAGAGTCATTTATTGAACTGTATAGATTTTTTTCTTGGTACTTTCTGGTTTTGTACCTGTACTGTACTCTAAACAAGAACACACCACACATTTCAGCTAATGGAAGTAAAAATTGCTCTTTAGGGCTTGTCCTTCCCATTCTCCTTGTATCCGACACTCAAGCCTTGGCTCACAAGCACAGTGACCTAATCCAGAAGAAGCTCGGTGAGCAGAGCAGATTGATCGCTCTTTGGTCGCCGCTTCATGGTTTTTTACAACCACAGTGGGTTGTTGGACCAGTTCTACAATCCCTTGTGGCATAAAGAGATCAATCATTTGGTTTCAAGCTTTTTCTTAATCGCAAGCCTAATGGAAAGCTAGAACACAAGTTCTCAGCTAATGCAAATAAATCTGGGTGATTTACTTTCACTAAAATATTAGTCACTAATGAAGAGTTTCTTGCATCTAAATTCAAATATGCATGTATGCCAAAAGTTTGGAAATGTATAATATACGTGCATATGTCTCTGTATCTCCACAAGAGTGAAAAAGAAATAATTGTTTGATTTGATTCTGAAAGGACTGACTACGGTGAGCTCAGAAGTAACCAGGCTCATAGCTGTTTCATTTTTCAGAATATTACTTAATGTATTGAAATATTCTGTCATTTTTTTTCATTTGTGCTGTTATAACAAAATACCAGAGGCTTGGTAGCTTAAACAAAGGAAGCTTGTTTCTCATAGTTCTAGAGGCTGGAATGTCCAAGATGAAGGTGCCAGCAGATTCCATTTTCCATGAGGGCCCATTTTATGGCTTATGGAATAAGGTCTTCCAGCTGTGTCTTCACGTAGTAGAAGGGGCAAAAGACCTCTGTGATTCTATTTTATTTATTTTTTTATTTTTTGAGACAGAGTCTCACTCTTCGCCCAGGTTACAGTGCAGTGGCATGATTTCAGCTCACTGCAACCCCTGCCTCCCAGGCTCAAGCAATTCTCATGCCTTAGCCTCCCAAGTAACTGGGATCACAGACATGCACCACCACACCTGGCTAATTTTTGTATTTTTAGTGGGGACGGGGCTTTGCCATGTTGGCCTGGCTGGTCTTGAACTCATGGCTTAAAGAGATCCAACCCCACCTTGGCCTCCCAAAGTGCTGGTATTACAGGCGTGAGCCTGTTTTATAAGGGCACTAATCCCATTTGTGAGGGCTCCACCTTCATGACCTAATCACTTCTCAAAAGAACCCACCTCCTCATAACATCACCTTGGTAATTAGATTTCAGCATTTGAATTTTGGGGTGATACACATTCAAACCACAGTAGATGGAACTAACACACATGTGATTCCATGGAATAGGGTTTACTATATAAGTGAAAAGAATGGATTATTTAAAAAGCCACAAAAATAGTTTTATTTATGATTATGAAAATATTAGAAATTCAGAAATGAAAACACTGGCTGAAAATCTCTTGTGAGCTTTCTCTACAGAATTTGTAAGATTTACTAGAATTATAGATTAGGCTCAACAGATCTCAAGTCTTCTAAATATTTATGGTTAATTCTCATTGGAATGTCCCTTCTTATTCAATGTTTCACTTTCCAAGGTTTGACTGGCTGAGGTTTGAGTTAGCCATAGTCAACTGTCATCTGAAAATAGGTAAATATAGTACAATAAGGTATTTTGAGAGAGAGAAAGAGACCATATTTATGAAAGTTATGACAGTAAATTGTTATTGTTCTATTTTATGATTATTGATGTTAATGTCTTACTGAGCCTAATTTATAAATTAAACTTTATCATAGGTATGCATGTATAGAAAAAACATAGTCTATACAGGATTGGGTACCATCCACAGTTTCAGGCCTTCACAGGGGATCTTGTAATGTATCCCCCATGGGAATACATTATTGAAAATTTAAACTTTCTCTATTGAATGACTTCGAGAAATCTCTCTTTATTTCTTCCAGATTCCATCATGAAAGCTGAAATTCTAAAGTTTTTTAACTTCTTGTTATTGGTGCAGATCTACTTCAAAGAGTTGAAATGAACAGTTCCCTTCCACATTCTTCACCAAATGAAAACACTCATTTTTCTCAAAGGGATAAGCTACTGGTAGGATTGAGACATTGAATACTTCAAGCTAGTTCCATAGTTCAGCCTGTTGTTTACTCAGCACATTTTTTTCCTTTTCAATCAATTAATAAACCTGACAGGGAATATATAGTTAGTTGAAAAATGTCTTCAGTTGAAATTCTACAAGCCATCTTGCTGCTTTGAGAATGGGTCAGGAGGATGCTGAAGCATCATAATGTTATGCAGTTCTCTGAGTTGATATGTTAAGGCCCAGTAGTCAAAACTGGTGAAGGAAAACTCACGGTCACAGGGTTTAACGCTTGCTTTCTAGCTGACTTCCAGTGTGACTCTTGGGGATACCATTCAACTTCAGCTTCCTGCTTTAATTCCTTGCTTTTTAAATATCAAGCTGCTGTGTCAAAAACCAAATAATGAATCATATGGGATTTGGCCTCACATTTGAGGTTGAGTAGAGAGCTGAGTGACAGTTTGTTATAATTCCTACTTTTGAATAATATTAAAACAGTGATATATTTTTCAAAGTTAAAGGACAAGAGGACAAAATTTAGGCATGTTATAACAAGGTAGTATGTTTGTGGCTTGCTAATGGTGAAATTATGGTTGCTTAAAATAGTACATATATCTTCCAAATTTCTAAATGTTATTTGAAAAGGATTTTGCTTAATATGGCTCCTCATGTTGTCAATTTTGACTTTCACTTACACAAACTACATCCAAGTGACACATTAAAGAACAACATGTAATGTGCATCCATTCTGGAGTTGGTCAATGTGAGGTAAGGATTACTTTTATCTCCAAGTTTTTTAATTACAGTAATGCACATATATACTTTCTAAGAATAAACTATGTAACCTGCTACACATATGCAACAATTTTAGCTACTATATGCTTAGTATTAAAACAATTTCATATAACACCCTTAAAATACTATTGAGAATATACCCTGGTATTTTTTTTTTATTCTCTTGCTTTTTATGGTCCTATGAAATGCATTTTAGATAAGTCATACTGTATACCTATTCTAATGTAACTCCTCTTGGTCTATTCCTAAGTATTTTTTCAGGTTCAGACTCCTCTCACTACACTCAAGGATGTATGCTTCAACCTTACCCAAGAACTTAGAGGTCTTGAACATACAATACTTTCTCCTGCACTTATGCCTCTGTGTATGTAGTTCCCTAATTTTGTAATGTTCTTCCTTTCCTCATTTGCCTACCCAGAGCTTAGAGGGAGATGCCTATCAACTATCAGCTCACTTGGGATATCTTCTTGCATCTTATCATGTAGAATTAGATGCTTCTCGTCTTATTCCTCTTTAATTTTTACCTACCTCAATTACTACATGTGAATTCCATGAAGGCAGAAAATTGGACTTTCTGAATCCCTGGTACTTAGCCAAATATCTGGAATGTTGTCAGTGCAAACAAAATTTTACTGAAGTTGATTAATCAATTGAATTTTGGAAAAGTCCTTACTGTATTTCTATTGGCACATTTAAAAAAGTCTTTTTGGCCTCATACTCATTATATTTTCTACATTCTTTGTTTTCCACTATCAAGATGAGAAAGATGAAGGAAATATCTAGATAAACACGGGCTACTAGGGCCTATAAATATTCATATAAATTAACACTATCAAGAATGGTACAACATTAACATGTCTCTTCAGTTGGGGAGAGATTACTTGTCCTAAGGAATTTGAATTTCTGGCTTTTTGTGATTTCACACAAGACTTCCATCTAAGAGGCTAGTACATTTGAGAAATAGGTAGAAATAATAGGAGTTGTTTGCACCAAGGGGTAAATTTCCATATCAAAGCAATTGCTATTTCTTCTACTACAGATACCAGGTATACATACAGAATAAGTATTTTATTGGGGAGGAAGCAGTGGATACATGTTGTTGACTTGCACCTATTTAAAATTGGCTGTACACAGTGGCTCATGCCTGTAATCCTAGCACTTTGGGAGGCCAAAGCGGGTTGATCACCTGAGGTCGGGAGTTCGAGACCAGCCTGACGGTGAAACCCCGTCTCTACTAAAAATACAAAAATTAGCCACACGTGGTAGTAGACACCTGTAATCCCAGCTATTTGGGAGGCTGAGGCAGGAGAATCACTCGAACCCCGGAGGTGGAGGTTGCAATGAGCTGAAATTGTACCAATGCACTCCAGCCTGGGTGACAAGAGCAAGACTCCATCTCAAAAAAAAAAAAAAAAAAAATTCAAATCAAATCAAAATTAACTGAAAATAGAGTATATTGCAGCAACAAATGAAGATCCATAATGCACCAGGAATCTCACTGCAGAAAAGCTGTGATCAAAAATTATGGAAGTAATGTAACTTCTTTTGAAACCACTACTATCTAAGAAGAGGGACAGATATAGAATCTGAAATGATGTTTTAATGAAGAATATCTCCTTTTAACTTAAAGCCTTCTGTGATCATTTCTAAACTACTAGTAGGCAGTTTACACCATTTGTAAAAATTTACAGATTTTTTTTGTTTCCATAGTTATTCTTAAAAAATAATTCTGTTTGGAGGAAGAGAACATGTACTTAATATAATATTAACATTCATCAAAGATGTAAATCGATTACAAAGGAATTAACTTCCAATCAACAATTAACTATTTTAGATTACCTTTTGAATTCTCAGCTACAACGTAGGGTCAAATTACTTAGTCATCCTTTCCCCAGAGGTATTTACTTAGATAGCTAGCTGCCCCTTCTGTCAACATATTCGAACATTTTTAAACTTGAATTCTAAGTCTCTTTAGCAGGATTAATTTAGCAATTATACCTTATAAATCAGTGTTAAGAAGTCAGATGTCTGCACAAAAGCATATTTCTAATTAAACAGAATTTATAAAACGAAGTCCCTGAAAAAATGAACAGGCATACATACATATGTGCAAATATGCATGTGTATATATGTTTATATATACACACATATATACATATATATTTAGACCAGTCTTCCACAGTCCTAATTTCATGTAGGTGTTATTTATCAATATAAACAATATTGGTATAAGCCTTTCAAAAGGATGAAACACCTATAGAAGTTCTATTCTTTCTAGAAATTGTTGCTTTGCTTCTGGGAAGCATTAAGCTTGGCCCTGAAATCAGCTAGTGTTAAGGGTCATAGCCTTTCACTAAACTAACTCAGTTACTTAAACTAATCTTTTTGAGAGGAAATCCTTACACCTGAGATAGGCTTGAGACTGTCTGATCACCTTAGCACAGCTCGACACAGAGAAAATACAGCAGAATCTACTCTTAACTTGTAAGAGCTTTACTATCAAAAGTGTTCTGAGCTCACAAACCCAGGTCTTCCTGGCTAATTCCACTTCTTTGTTTCTCAGCTGTAGGCTTATTGATGTTTCAAGTCACTTGAGCACAGGTTTCCCTCCTTGTGCTTTAAGCTCAGTGTTGATGACAGATACACTTACTATAATATTGCAATTACATCTCTTCTCCATGCCTTTGTTTTGGAATTCTGCATGCTGAAATTCCACTCTATAGTATGATTTTAAATTGGAAAAATATTGGCAATATTTTAATGAAATTTTTAAAATGAGGATATGACAAGATTAATTGATAAAGTAAAATTAAAAACAACAATAAAGAGCTCCAAATTCATTTTTCTTCTCCAGTAGCTTCACTAAATTCCTTCCTTCCTTTCTTCCTTCCTTCCTCCCTCCCTTTCCTCCCTCCCTTCCTTTCCTCCTTCCCTTCCTCCTTCCCTTCCTTTCCTCCATACCTCTCTCTCTTCCCTTCCTCCCTTCTTCCTTTCCTTTTTCCACAGTAGTAGCTGGAATAGGATTTTTAACAAAACAACAGCACAGATAAATTTTTCCTTTCTGGAAGACCAAAAAAAAAAAAAAAAAAAAAAAAAAAATGGAGTCCTGAAAAACCTCTAGGTTAATTTCTTTTTAGAAAATTTGGAATACATATAAGATTTAAACAATAAGTTTAAAGAATTATTAATTTTCCCATGGTGAATCATTACAGCAAATAAAGGCTACCATTTACCTTTGTCCATTTTGAGAATGACTCTAAGTTCTAAATCACCCCCAGGAGTTTTTTTTAGCACTTTCTCATAAGAGTTTAGTTTTATGGATAGAAATACAAAAGTAAAAAACCAGCTACATAAATTTTTAACTAACAGAAGTTGTCATCTAAATTAAATATATTAGAATTATTGACAATAGATTATGAGTGGATTAAGAAAAAATGCAATTGCATATATTAGGAAAGTTATATTCCAACTAGAAAGTAAGGTAAAATAATCAAATGACATTTAAAAGTCTGAATATGCATTATTTTAAGGAGTTGGATGATATATAAGGGGATCTTTTTCTTTTTTAGTTTCCTGATCAAATATGCCAATTAATTATGTCATATACTAAGAATCATATAGGAAAATGTTCAGAATAGAAAAACAAAATATGAGAAAAGATGAGTATGTGTGTATGTATTTGTATGTTTTGGGGGTGAGCTTTTCATATGTCAGAGTTTTTTTCTCCAATCAGTTTTAGTAAAATCTTCACACATGCTATTCTCTTAGATTTAAAAGGACTTCAGAATGTTTGCTAGAAAACAATCACATAGATTGAATAGTCACATTTGCTCATGACATAAAAGGTAGAATTCCTCTTTTCATTGGCCTCAGAACTTTCCATATTCTTTTAACAGGATAAGGGCAGATGCTGCCATAGAGACTGTCATTCCCACGGACATTTAAATATATTAGCACTTGGGGGCCAGGCGTGGTGGCTCACGCCTGTAACCCAGGCACTGTGGGAGGCAACGCAGGGGGATCACTTTATATCAGGAGTCTGAGACCAGCTTGGCCAACATGGTGAAACTCCCGCTATACTAAAAATACAAAAATTAGCTGGTGGCACAGGCCTGTAATCCAAGCTACTTGGGACGCTGAGGCAGAAGAATCATTTAAACCTGGGAGGGGGAGGTTGCCATAAGCTGAGATCATTCCACTGCACTCCAGCCTGGGCAACAGAGCAAGACTCTGTCTAAATAAATAAACAACTTACCGCTTGGCACTACAAATGTAATCTAACAGGGATGTGAATAAAAATAAGGCTTCTCTTGCTCATACCCACTTTAAATGTTAATAATACTGACAGGAGGCAGGGAAATCCTGGGTAGAAGAGGGCAGTTCCCCAGCAAAGGCCCCACCCTCAAGCCTGGAAACCCACGGCCCTAAATGGGAACAGACATGCCTGTTTTCACACCCAGATGTTGCCCTTTGGCCTGCCACACCTCCCTATCCTGTACCCATATAAACCCCAAACCTCGGGCTCCACAAAGAGAAGAATAAAAATGCAGAAAAACAGCAGAGCAACAGAGTGGTGAGGCAGAGAAGGAGAGAAGCGACGGAGCATCTGAATGTCGAGAGAAGTTCGGTTGGGGACGGTCAGAGAGGAGATCAGCCGCAGGACAGCCGAACTCCAAGGGAAGATCATCTCCCCACACCATCCCCTTTCCAGCCTCTCATCCATTCCATTGAGAACCACCTCCATCCAACAATAAAATCTCCTTCATTTACCATCCTTCAATTTCCCTATGTGACCTGATTCTTCCTGGACACCACACAAGAACCTGGGTACTAAAAGGGCACTGAGCTGGTTAACACTTAAGCCATCTACAGATGGCAGAGCTAAAAGAACACTATAACATGCCAACTGGGGCTTTGGGAGTTGCAGGCACCGAACCGTAGATGCTACTGTGGGGCCAGAGCCCAAACGTGCTGGCCCCAGCTCCTGCACCTGCCTGTCTGCGTGCTCCCCTTCCTGGAAGGGGTTTGAACCCATGGTGGCAGAAAAAATGAGCCACAATCCTGCCGCACATCCTGCGAGGGGAGTCAGGGAACTCTCCTGTTTCATTAACATAATAAATTATCTTAAGAATGTCAAATTTTAAAACTGCATTTTGATACATCTTAGTCCATCTTGTTTCTATTTGTCAAAGTTTTTCACTTCTTCCATCATTCTTTATACCGTTGTGTGCATTTCTGTGGAAATTTTCTGGATTGAGAGGCCTTGCATTTTACAGAATGTATTTGCATTGCTCATGTGATTAGACAAGGTGATATTACCACCAATATGAAGTACTGTGTAGAAAGAGGTTAACTTTTCAAAAATATGTGATTTTGAAAGCTTTTATTGTAAAACTTTTATAAGCATATTTCTACATGCAAGTACCCCCATATAAAAAAATCCATTATTCTTTCTTCGGATGGAGTCCAATTACGGAGATGAAAATATCAGTGTTGTAGAAAATCATTAATAATATATATCTCTTCGTTATCTTGACTAGAAAAATATTGACTTTTCTAGGAAATATTCAGAAGGCAATTCAGTTGATACAAAAACATTCCCAGGACCAGAACATCACCTCCAAAATTTTAATTTTTTCCCTTATTAGTTTTATAAAGGATATATAAATATACCACCAAATATATTTTGGATCCACTTCTGAAAAAAAGAAAACAGCTGGGCGCGGTGGCTCACGCCTGTAATTCCAGCACTTTGTGATGCTGAGGCGGGCGGATCACCTGAGGTCAGGAGTTCAAGACCAGCCTGACCAACATGGAGAAACTCCATTTCTACTAAAAGTACAAAATTAGCCCGGTGTGGTGGCGCATGCCTGTAATCCCAGCTACTTGGAAGGCTGAGGCAGGAGAATCGCTTGAACCTGGGAGGCAGATGTCGTGGTGAGCCGAGATCGCGCCATTGCACTCCAGCCTAGGCAACAAGAGCGAAACTCTGTCTCAAAAAAAAAAAAAAAGAAAAGAAAAGAAAAGAAAACACATCCATTTTTTAATCATATCCTAGGCTTTAGGTATAATTACTTAAATTACAGTCTATGCTTAGAATGCAACAAAAAGGAAGCAATGTAAATATAAGTGAGTTAGACAGAATTGTTCTGAAAAAAAAAAAAAAAAAAAAAAGAATTTCCAAAAAGAAAGGTATCGTTTGAATTAATCTGGTTTCTTGATTTATTGTCTGTCTATAGTGGATAAGAAAGTTCCTTACAGACTTAATGGAGCTGTTTCCTAATTAACTCTCCAGGAAACAATGTTTCATCAGGTGTGACCACAAATTAGGCGGAAGGCTGAGGGTGAGAAAGTAGACTCGGTTCCTACAATGTACCTTCGCTTATAGCCAGTCACCTTTTCACATTTAAACACAAACTATATAAATGTTACAAATCTAATGTTGCCCAGAGATTTGGTTTTTGTCCATGTGGTAAGGAAACTCTACAAGACCAAGCAGGTAAACTCATTTCTGAGTTTATTTTATCAATGCAGAAAGATTTTATTAAATCACTGATTCTAGAATGACTATATCTCTTTAGTCACCTTGTTCTTACAATGCTATGTAGTGTGCAAGGCCAGAGAAGAAGGTGAAAAACCCTCCACTGAGGTTAAATAGCAAGTAGAAATCCAAATATATTTATCATATCTAAGTATACCATAGGTCATAATGAATGGTTGCTTAGGTCTTTTAAAACACTTTATTTGGTTAAATGTAAAAATATTTAAAAGGCCCAATTGGTACAATCAACCTCCTACTGGAAACTAAACCTCCTACTGGCAAAAAAAAAAGTGTCACATCTGATAAAAATGGAAAACTTGAAACACTTAAACAACTGAATTAGAACCGAAAAAGAAGAGTGGAGCATAAACAACTACATACTCGAAATTTGTCTTAATCCAACATATATGTCAGTCTTTTCCAGGATCAAAATAAAATTAAAAGCATTTTATTTTTGTTCAAATACTTTGTTTTATTTGAATCCCCTGTTATGCTATTAACATATGCCCTCATATATTAGATCAAAAATCTAAACGTTATCAGAAAACTCAGATCCTTGTTACAGAAGTATATTTATGATCTTCAAATGTGTGTAATCACCTCTGATGAAATATTTGGAAAGGTGATGGTTTTGTTCTTTTAAAAGCTTAGTCATACATATCTATCTGAAAATTCGAAAACGATATAACAAAAAGCCTGAATTATAACTGAGTTGAATAAAATTAGGATCTAGAATATATAATTAATATCCAAAAAGAAAATTAAACTCTTTAATGTTTATCACTTAAAAATCCTTCCTTCCTTCTTTCCCTCCCTCCTTGCCTCCCTCCCTCACTCTCTCTCTGTCTCTCTCTCATTCTCTCTTTCTTTTTTTCTTTGATGAAGTTTCACTCAGTCACCCAGGCTGGAGTGCAATGACATAATCTTGGCTCACTGCAACCTCTGCCTCCTGGGTTCAAGCAATTCTCCTGCCTCAGCCTCCCAAGTAGCTGGGAATACAGGCACCTGCCACCACGGCCAGCTAATTTTTTGTTTTTTTAATACAGACAGGGTTTCACCATGTTGGCCATGCTGGTCTCGAACTCCTGACCTCGGGTGATCTGCCTGCCTGGGCCTCCCAAAGTGCTGGGATTACAGGAGTGAGCCACTGCACCCGGCCTACTTTCTTTTCATATCACTTTTTCGTATACAATTACACAAAAGATGTCACAAAGCCTTTACATACAAATAAAATCTCTTATTCATTATTATTACATATGTATTCATTGCTGCAACTAAGAATCTGCTGATTTTTTATGTAATTTTAATGCTAAGAAAGGAAACTCAGGCCAAAGAAGGAAGGTTCTGAAGATCTTTAAATTCCCAGTCAGAATTTATCCACAGAGTCAGAGTAACTGGACCTTCCTTTAGAAAGAGGGAAAAGACCTAGTGACCAGTTGATTTCCACAGCCTACCTGTAGTCTCTCAACACTCTTACATCTTCAGGTTATTGTTCGAAGATTTGTGCTTTTTCTAATATATAGCTCCATTTATGGTCTTGAATTCAGCTTACTTCACCCCAGACCTGGAAAACTGTCAGCCAACAAGACCTGTCAGGCCCCCAGACAGATTTTGTTTGGGCATGTTATTGACTATACAATGTTTTAAAAAATAGTATCTGACTTTGAGCACTTTAAACGTATACGTATATGGAGCTCCTCCTGAACAACTGGAATTTCTGGTCACCTGGGACCTCTTCCCCCATGACAGCAATTAGTTTGTGTGAAGCTACCCAGAAACCAGATATGTTATTGAGAGGTGACAGCATGCTGGCTGTCCTCACAGCCCTCGCTTGCTCTCGGCGCCTCATCTGCCTGGGCTCCCACTTTGGTGGCACTTGAGGAGCCCTTCAGCCCACCGCTGCACTGTAGGAGCCCCTTTCTGGGCTGGCCAAGGCGGGAGCCGGCTCCCTCAGCTTGCAGGGAGTGTGGAGGGAGAGGCACGAGGGGGAACCGGGGCTGCACGCCGCGCTTGCTGGCCGGCTGGAGTTCCGGGTGGGCGTGGGCTTGGCGGGCCCCACACTCGGAGCAGCCGGCAGGCCCTGCCGGCCCCGGGCAATGAGGGGCTTAGCACCCGGACCAGCAGCTGCGGAGGGTGTACTGGGTCCCCCAGCAGTGCCAGCCCACCGGTGCTGTGCTCAATTTCTCACCGGGCCTTAGCTGCCTTCCCGCAGGGCAGGGCTCGGGACCTGCAGCCCGCCATGCCTGAGCCTCCCACCCCCTCCGTGGGCTCCTGTGCGGCCCGAGCCTCCCCAATGAGCGCCACCCCCTGCTCCATGGTGCCCAGTCCCATCGACCCACCCAAGGGCTGAGGAGTGCAAGCGCACGGCCCGGGACTGGCAGGCAGCTCCACCTGCAGCCCCGGTGCGGGATCCACTGGGTGAAGCCAGCTGGGCTCCTGAGTCTGGTGGAGACGTGGAGAACCTTTATGTGTAGCTCAAGGATTGTAAATACACCAATCAGCACCCTGTGTCTAGCTCAGGGTCTGTGAATGCACCAATCGACACTGTATCTAGCTGCTCTGGTGGGGCTTTGGAGAACCTTTATGTCTAGCTCAGGGATTGTAAATACACCAATCGGCACTCTGTATCTAGCTCAAGGTTTGTAAACACACCAATCAACACCCTGTGTCTAGCTCAGGGTTTGTGAATGCACCAATCGACACTCTGTATCTAGCTGCTCTGGTGGGGCCTTGGAGAACCTTTGTGTGGATACTCTGTATCTAACTGACCTGATGGGGACGTGGAGAACCTTTATGTCTAGCTCAGGGATAGGAAATGCACCAATTAGCGCCCTGTCAAAACAGACCACTGGGCTCTACCAATCAGCAGGACGTGGGTGGGGCCAGATAAGAGAATAAAAGCAGGCTGCCCGAGCCAGCAGTGGCAACCCACTCGGGTCCCTTTCCACACTGTGGAAGTTTTGTTCTTTTGCTCTTTGCGAGAAATCTTGCTACTGCTCACTCTTTGGGTCCACACTGCTTTCATGAGCTGTAACTCTCACTGCGAAAGTCTGCAGCTTCACTCCTGAAGCCAGCGAGACCACGAGCCAACCAGCAGGAACGAACGACACCGGACGCACTGCCTTAAGAGCTGTAACACTCACCACGAATGTCTGCAGCTTCACTCCTGAGCCAGCGAGACCACGAACCCACCAGAAGGAAGAAACTCCGAACATATCCAAACATCAGAAGGAACAAACTCCAGACGTGCCACCTTAAGAGCTGTAACACTCACCGAGAGGGTCCACGGCTTTATTCTTGAAGTCAGTGAGACCAAGAACCCAGTAATTCCGGACACATTATCTCCAGTTTCCCCTCCTTTCTTCTATTCTTTGTTGTCTTACTGACCCCCAAATGAAGGACAGGTTCTTACTGAAATATTAGCTTCAATATCCTTTGTATTACACTCAGTCTATGAGAATCTGAGTTGAAGACTTCTAGTACAGTTGTTTCTTTCCCAGCTCCATCTTGCAGCCTGATTCACTTTATGATACTTTGATTCTGTTTCCAAATCTGGGTCCTTACCTGGATCCTTGACTGTTTTCTTCTGCTCTAATTTCTCTTCATCTCATTTTTCATTCTCCCCGCTCCACCCCCCACTAGAATGTGCCAGTAGCATTTAACTTTTTATTAATTTTTAGATTTTAATTATTATCCCTCATATCATTAATACCTAGGTAATACTTTACCATTATAGAATTTAGATGTTGATTTTTAAAAAGAAAATTACAAGAAAGTTAATGGTCTAATATCATGTAAAGATTATGAAGGAACAAATTTCCCACGGATACATCTTACTAAAATACTTGGTTGACGAAGCATTCCTTCAAATATTTTGTTTAAGCAAAGGTTCAGATAAACAAGTTCATAACACCACGTGATATCAATCTGCTGTGACAAAGACTTCCCATTTGTATTTTGCTCAAAAGTACTTTTTTTATATGAAACATGTAATTGTTTAAAAGCCCAACTTCAAAGTCTAAATTTGTGTGTGGGTGTGTGTTGTCTAATGGTGTTTTTTTGCTCAAACATAATACTTGCAGCTTTGAAATGCAGATTAAATGTCTGGCAGTAAAATTCATGCTTTCTTAATAATTGATATGCTTATAGTTGAAAGAAAAGGCAGGTTATAAGTTTTCTTTGAACTTTCATTACTATGGAAAATTTAATATTTCAGTTTCATTGTTCCACGAATGGACTCACCCTGACAATGTACTCCTTCGTCGTACCCATCTGGGCAGTCCAAGACACCATTGCACAGCTGGGATAAATGAACACATTTGTTGGTACCAAGGCAAGCAATGTGATTCAAGGGGCACTTGATTTCTACCTCCTCAGGACCTGCAAAGATGTAAAAAAGAACAGAATTATGTGTTAGCTTTTTTAAATGGTAAAACTGTTAAGCACAAGAAATTACTAGCATTGTTTTACAAAACAAAACTATAGAAAATACTGTAAGAGTGCTGCTCTTGTTCTCAGAGACATTGAAGTTAGCCTATGTGATTAAACACCTAATTTTTAAAGCTGCATGGGAAAGGAAATATGTATTTTTTTCAAATAATGCATTAAAAACATAAATATTATTTTCAACCATTAAAATAGTATGGATTTAAAATCTGAGGGTTGATTGAGCCGTTGTTTCATCTCATATCCCTAGATAAGTTGGGCAAGGTACTTAAACTCCTTGAATCTCAATTTCCTCAGCTGTGAACTACGGATAATGGTTCTTAGCAGATCTCTTGTTAGAATTACATCGGATAACATGAACAAAAATGTTTCAGTGGCATTTACGTGAAGTTATGTCAATCTAAAGGTTATATTTAGTCTGTTCTTTAAGAATATGAAGAACATTTAGTTATAAATGTATTTATGTATGACTTCTATTGTTTAAAAATCTTTTACTGAGCAACTACAATGGAATAAAATTTGCTAAAGAACAGGAAGTGAAAAAAAGGGCATACTCATTGTGTTTACACACCAGTGATAACTACTTTGAATAATCACCCTTTGTGTTTTTAAGATAAGCTTAAATCAGAACATAGGTTCTTTTCTCAAAGTTTACCCATTCCAAATCTTTATCAAGCATCCAAATTGTATGTTATTTTACCTGAATTTCAGGCTGTCAATTCCCACATCCTATCTACACTTGTACAAGCACTTTCCAAATCCCCATATGATTCTTAGTCTTATCTGGCTCTTCCAAATCTATAGTAATTCCAATATGACTACCATCATGTATTAATCTGACATAGATTATTGCAACAGCCTTGATTCTATAGTCAGACACACTTAGGTTTTAATCAGAACTCTGCCAAATCCATGTGCCATTAATTGATTTAATCAAATAATTATTAGTTTTCTCATGTATAAAATGAAACTATCAAATGAACCTACCTCGTAGGGTTGTTGTGAATGTCAACAGTTATTGACTACAAAGCGCTGAGCACTGCAATGTAGGCTGAGTAGGAATTCAACATGCATTAGCTACATAAATAAATGTAGTCTAGCAGAGTGCTTAACAGACTGTGGAGCCAGATTCCTGGGTCCAAATGCTGGCCCCACTATTCACAAGCTGAATGGCTTGAGCAAGCTATATATCAAGTCTGTATTTCACAGGGTTGTGGTGAGGATTCTATCAAAAGCTCTTAGAATACTGTCTGGCAGACATTTAATAAATGTTTGGTGTTATCATAGTTAAGTAAACAATGTTCTAAGAAGGTGAGTTGCTTTTTGGTAAATACTTGTATCTCAAACTGTCTTTTCTGTTGTAAGCCCCTTTCCTCCTCCTGAAAAAAAAAGCTCAAAAATTTCATGTTTTACCTTCTCTACTTAGTTGAGGTAAAATAATAATAATAATTAAAAGGCCAATCTAAAATATTTTAGGATATGCAAAATTATGAGAATTGCGGAAGTTTGCAATGTGATAAAATTAGAAAACAAACAAAAGAAAACAAAAATATCATACAAGAAAAACAAACTAGAGTTGCCAAAAGTTAAATATAATTTTGAAATACTTTATCAAATAGGAATTATAGGTGTAAATTATTTTGTTGGATGCTAAAGCAGCTTTCTCTCAATGTTTTGTGTTTTGGGGGATATAAACAAATTTTTATGCTGTAGCTTCACTAGGTGAATTGTTTAACAGATTTCTCTGTAAATTTCATGTGTATTTATATAATTACTACTGTACAAGGCTATTAAATGTCAAACACCTGTCACCCCAAATGCACAACTCATTTTCTGTAACATGCTTCTATAACTTGAGTATCAATATTTCTAAAAATATATCTTTTTTTCCAAATATATATATGTGCATATATATTAATAAAGTACAAATATACAAATTTGAATACAAATTACAGGAGTAAAAGTAAGTGAAAGAATTTTCACTGAGCGCCTCTAGCTATTTAATCTTATCTTTATAATATTAACATAAATTTATTTAAAAATGAATTTTAAAGACATATAAACTAATATTAAAAAGCTATAAACTTCTATGACCAACATCATAAAGTAGCTTTTTAAAATTACTTGGCTGATTCATAAAAGTTTAAAAACATTCATCCTTGTATAAATTTCCAAGAAATGTTTAGGCCAGTTATATTTAGACCTTTCTATAAAAGTTCTAAAAGTTACCCACAGAGAAAACACTCCGTAAACCTCAGAGATTTTAGAAATATTATAGTTAGAAAACAAAAAATGACTCAGCAGTTCTCACAAGCAGCGAGATTTGTTTAAAAGTGATTTATGTGTTGGCTCAAATGAAAGTATGATTTTTTACTGTTAAGATTGCCAGGTAACTGAGGAACATGACAGCAGGAGTAAAATACGCATCTCATGGCCAGAAGAAAGTCTCAGCTACTTATAAATTTTGAGAAAAGAGAAAAAAATGTGTTAATTTTGCAAAGGCAACATGTAGAATTATTAGATTATTCATAGTGGTAAAGTTTAGGGACAAGAGAGAAATTAGTCTGGAAGAACTAAAGAGTTAGTTGGTTTCTTTACAGATTAGCCACTATAGTCTTTATCATCTTTGATATACTCTTGTCTTGGTTGCCAGGACTACTGGGTAACTCATGAAACAGCTGGATCATGGCTGGATGAACTGTACCCTAACCAGTCCTTCCCAAATTTTCGTATCAATACACATTAAGACAATCGTAATATTCGCAAGGTACACTGGAGTAAATAGCAAATAATATTTTTAGAGGTGGCCCCAGGCCCTGGCAATTAGCCTCACAATTGAGGGAATAAATATTTCAGACCTCTTTGACCAGTGCTAGGATATTTCAGTTGGAAAACTGCTAAAAATCAGTATTTCGTTGTTCTTTCTGGAAAATGGGGAGACAAACAGGGCAGTTTGAGAAATAGCAATGCCTGCCTCAAACAAAATTCTCTCAAAAGCCAGGCAATATGGATATTTCATGTAGTGTTGCTTTGGGGATTACTGTATCCTAATTCCCAACGATCATTTGTGCAGTGAAAATATTTGTATCCCATGAAACTCCTTACAGATTCTGTCCATCCTGTAAATGGACAGAAGAGCCACTCTGATTACTGCTTCTACCCGTCCACCAGGGTGAGAAGCATGGGATAATGGGGGCTTCATGAATTCCTGAGAATATGGCAATGTTGCCTTAAATGAAATGATTAATCTCATGAAGACTTTCAGACATTTGAACATTTCACAGCCAGAGATTATAAATGAGGCACAAAAAGGAGCATGGTTGGAGGCTCTCTGGTAAACCTGGCATTACCTCTGTAGTGAGTGAATCAGGAGGAGTTGGGAGCGACCTGGGACAGGGGCGAGGTGACCAGGTAGTGTAGGACAAATTTCAAAATTGTACCAAGACACTAAACATTTTTAGCAAGTATGGTAGTCCTTGTGAGAATGTCACCTCACCTTTCAGCAATGTGCACATTCAGAAAACATTGCCAGTCCTTTAAATCTAAATGTAGGTGACCTAAGCAAGATAGCAAGATTGAAAATGTAATAACTTAAAAAGAAAAACTCCATCATTCGGTGACCTAAATTATATCAACACATGAGGCTAGTATTTATACTTTTAAATTATGTATAAGCCTTGACCAATTAGCTGAAATAGGTTTCATTTCTTACACTAAATCTTATTTTACAAATAATGCTTCCAGGATAAGGCAAGGATAATGGGATTCATCTGTATACTTCTGAATGTTTAAATTATTTTTAAGTATAGAGTAAATATCTTACTGTGTACATTAATAGGGGATAATAAAGGACATGCGTTTCATCAAATATCTCTTCTGATTAAAGAAAATTGAGATAACGTGTTTTGTGGAGAGGGAAATTTTTCTTCTACTCTCATGGCAGACACAGACAAATAACTGCACTTGTCACAACATTGTCATATCTTAGCAGAAACAGCATGACTGCTCCTTCCCCACAGCTAACCTCTCTATCTTACACCGTATTATATCCCACCTTTTGGGTCTTGTCCTATCTAGAATTGCCTCTCGGTTTTATTTCCCATTTATTTTCCCAATATTTCAAAGTCCTGTGCCTGCAATCTCACTGAATTTTCTTAACTTATACCCAAGAAAAAAAGTTACTTTTGCTCTTTAAACTTCCCTTCAAGCAGTATCCCTTTTTTCCTACTGAAAAAAATTTACTGTTAAACTTCTTCAAAACAGAGACTGCACCTGCTGCATGCCTATTCCCATGTCACACTAGCCTCTGCTTCTAACTTTCTGCCGAACTTCTCTCCAGGGCCTCTGTGGTCCCGGCCACAGTGGAGCCAGAGGCATGCGAAGTCCTCCAAAGACTGACCAGAATGCCTCCCTCTTAGAATATTTTCCGCCATTCTTTCTCAGGCCTCTTATATTCTATTCACACCATTATTTTTGTTATTCCTCACAGCATTCCATGGACATGCTTGGACACAATTCACACACGCTTTTTCATAAAATCCCCTCCACCTTCTGCCTGGGAAACACATGATTATCCTTCAACTCTATACTGTCATTTCTTTTCCTGCAATTTTTCTGACTTCTCCAAATTCTGTGGCAGATTATAAATTTGCTCATGATTATTGTTTCTAAGTATTTTTCTTCAAAATAAGACTATGAGATACCTGATGTCATTGATTATTTCTCATCCATCTCACCAATGCAAACACCTGGCAGGTTTCTTGACACGGAATTGGTGCTTGGTATACCATTGGTGAAGGAATACACACTGCATTTTAACTCCTGGCTAATTTCTACTTCCTCTGACATGAAAGAAGTTACTCTTTTCCACCATTAATGCATTCTCCAACTAGATTCTACAAATGCTACTTTCATCTCATGAATACTCTCAAAATTATAATGGTTCTCAATTGCTGGTTACAACAAAACCAAACTCCTCAGCCTGATACCATCATCTAATTGAAGCTTCATTAGCATTATTTACAATTAATTTTAAGTATTTATACACTATTTCTTTCACTGTCATCTTTCACCTCCCCAAAATACACCAAATATATTCCCACTCCTGGATCTTTCTTTATGCAATACCATCATCTAGACAGGAAACCTCTTTTTTCTTTGCCTAAGAAAATCTTCAAAGTTAGGCTCGAACCCTAGTCTCTCCATAAAGTTTTCTTTGTGAAAAACAGCATAATACAGTGAAAAGCATGTTAAGGTTTAGAGATCAAAGACTTGAATCTGAGTTTCAACAGCTATTTGCTTGTCTAAACTCGCATAAAGTACTTAACCTCACCAAGGCTCTTCTTTCACGTTTGAAAAATAGGGATGAATAATACTTTCTGCCTGACACTATTGTGATAGGAACAAATGAAATCATGGTTGGGACGCACTAGGCAAAGGGGAGTTTTTTGTGGATGTCATTGCTCTCATTTTGTTCAATGAACTTGTGCAGACATTGTCTATATCACACTTTTTTTGGATACATACCTCACTGTGTAGTTTATGAACTGTATCATATATGCATGGTTGCATACATCTCTTGAGGCCCAAGGACTTACATTTATTTTTTCCCACTCTATTTTACAATATTGGGTAGCATAATGTAGCAATGAAAACATATGGATTCCTAGTTGATATAAAATCAAGTAAAAAATACTTTGCTATGTAAAGCTATCACCAAATTTGATACGTAAAGCATAAGATGTCCTTGAAATTCGGAAAATTAAAATTTTGCAGTTTTGCACTTCCTCTGATTATCGCTACCTAGTTACTTTAAAAACAGAGTTTTGATTGTATTTTTTTAATTACCTGAAAATTTTTAGTAACGCCTACTACTAACTCCAAAACACTGAGGGATATGAGGATTACTTCTATTGAAGTAATTGATTACTTCTCTTGGCACGAAAACAGATCACTGCAGCCTTGACCTCCCTGGCTCAAGATAACTTCTCAGCTCAGCTTCTCAACTACCTAGGACTACAGGCTTGCGTCACCAAACCTGGCTAATTCTTTTATTTTTTTTGTACAGACAGGGTCTCACCATGTCGCCCAGGCTGGTCTCAAACTCCTGGACTTCAGCAGTCCTCCTGTCAGCCTGTCATTGCTGGGAATTACAAGCATGAGCTCCCATACCTAGCATCTTTTAAATATTTATTCCTGTGAAATCTTTCTCCTTATTCAATTGAAGATCCTATGATTTCTAAGAATTTGTAACAAGTGCCTTAAAAATTAACTTTCCTGGAATTATTTAAAAACAAATTTTTAGTGTCGTTATAACTAAGTTATATATTAAGATTTCTAGAGTACCATTAACCTGATTTCAAGTGTATTCTTTTACATGTGTTTTTGTTTTATTTGTTTTTTCTTTTTTTTTTTTTTTGAGACAGGGTCTTGTTCTATTGCCCAGGCTGGAGTGCAGTGGCATGATCGTGGCTCCTGCAGCCTTCACCTTCTGGGCTGAAGCAAACCTCCCACCTCAGCCTCCCATGATGCTTGGCTTTTTTTTTTTTTTTTTTTTTTTGTGAGTGGGGGCTGGGTGGGGGGCAGATTCAGAGACAGAATTTTGCCACATTGCTCAGTCTCAAACTCTGGAGCTCAAGCAATCTGCCTGGCTTCACCTCCCAAAACACTGGAATTACAGGCATGAGCCACCACACCTTGCCCTCTTTTATTAAGAATGCTTTTCACACACAATTAGATCTATTTTCTTGGATATATTACAGACAAACTATCAACTTTAGTATTTTAAGGTGGAAATGTAATTTTTATGTTGTTATCATAGGAGTATGAAAAAAATTGCATTATAATATCTATAATTACCATAGCTGAGAATTCAAAACAGTTACAGCAATCTAGACCATTTATAAGACTATCAAGAATGTGAACAACATCATTTACTCAATGTTATTTGGGAAAATTAGTATATAATATAAAGATAGTTAATATCATACTTCTACTTATTATTAAACGTAATATCGAATCACATAATATCTTTACAGAAGCAACACAACTTTCCTAGAACAGCGTTTATTTCATAAGATCTTGTTCTTATTTTCAAATACAACTTACTTTTACATCTGAGCTACTTCACCTGACAAACTTATATGTAAGTGCATTAACTAAAACAAATTTATAGTATTTCAAATAAAATTAAAATCGGATTTATGAGTTTCAACTTCCAAATAAAACAGTATTAATTGGATCATTTGTTAATCTGTATGATTACACTTGAGGATGCAAGAATATAAATAAGAACCTCTAAAGATTCATATGCACTCAATACTAATAGTAACTCACTCAAATCAAATAATTTCTCAGTAAAACAGGTTCCAGTAATGGCTTTTGTGTATACATATTTCAAATGGATGTTGTGAAGATTCACAAACTGCAAGAGATATAAAGGTGATTGATTTTGTCCAGCTGAAGTACCCTTTAGCCATCTCTGACATCTAATTTTTAAAGCCCTGGGAAAGGAGTTATTGTAGTTTTGATAACTTGTTTTAGGATTTAAAAATCCTTTCTCTTTTGAAGACTCAGTGTAGGAAATTTTTTTTGCATCTAATATATAGAGCTTTATTTATGTATTTAATATGTGAAAAACATGCCTGCTCACCTAAAAAAAGAACATCTGCTATGACCAAAGTACCAATGGTATGTATTATGAATATAAACAATGGATGTCTAGTTAACATCCTTTTACTGAAGGATTTTAGATCATGTCAGAAAATATCGTCATGTTAAAATAGCCTCGTGTGTGTGTGTGTGTGTATGTGTGTGTATGTTTTCTGCTAACTTAAGAATTTATCAAGTGATTTTTATCAGTTTAACTGCAAGTTGGCACCTGAATCCAAAAAGTACAGGTTAAGTCATAACATTTTCCTGCACTGCAACTATAAACACTTAGAATATAGACAAAGTTGGCAAATAAAAAACATTGTGTGGACATAGCCAAACATTATTGTCATTAATTATAGCCTTAGAAATAAGAAATACTTTAGGCATGTTGAGTGTGTTGCTTTCTGACCTTTCATTACAAAAGCAAATAGATAAGAAAATAAATGAATTCACTGTTTTATAAGTAATTGTCATTGCAGCATTACCTCTCATCAAACCCCATGTTAATAGAAGGAACTCAGCCTGGATGATTAAAAATCAGTGCTCTTTTAGGTGTTTTAAATGCTCCTTTATTCTTCTCCATGCATTCTTCATATTTCTGAATTGCTAGATTACCCTCACACTCTCCTCGTTAAAAGCTCCAGAAATTTATTTTCTCCTTCGTCCCCCTCCCTCCACTTCCACCTAGGTTAAAATGCACCTAGATTTTTTTCGTTTTTAAATCTCTTAGAGCCCTGTTCTTTGCTAGCCAAGTTGATATATTAGGTTCTTTCATGGGTGATATATGTTCATTAAACAGGGTTCTTATGAAAACAATGAATCAGTCCTAGAGACTGAAATTACAAGCCCTCTGTGAAAATAATAAAAGTACTTTTGTTTGAGAGAAGGACAATTTGTTGATTGATGCTCATATCACATTTCTTGGGTGGCAATTTGCTGACTTGTAAAGTTGGTTCTCTGACTTTTTAAATGAATAAACACATATTTAATCAATGAATCAGAAAGAAGATGCTCTTCAATTTTCAATTTTTAGAAATCCTATTGAGTCCTTAAGATACAAAACACATGTTCCAGTCATTATTTAAAATTTCTCTGTAAGGAAAAGATTGACTCAATTTGCTGATTTAAGAAAAACTTAGGAAGCCAAAGATGAAATGTTCCACTTGTATCTTTTTTCAGAAATACAGAATAGAAGGTAAGTATTTCATCTCTGAAAGCAAAGCTTTTTCCTCTTGTTCTTTGGGGCTACTTTACCTATTCTAACTGGGCGATAGCTCCTAATTGCAATTTTGAAGTTCAGGGCAGCTTGGAGAGCCTACCCAATTAGAAGCAGTGATAACTCCCTGGGAGGAGGCATGTGAAAAGACTAATGTCTGACAGGAAAAGACAAGCCAAAATCAGATAGTTCTACACAACTCTCAGAGGAAAGGGGTCTTACTGCTAGAAAGGGACATTGGATGGGAGCAGCCAACTGGCTCGTCCACTTGTCAGACAGCTGAGTCATTTGATCTTTGATTCCACAAATGTGTTAGAGATTGCCTGTGAGCCAAACTGTGCACACAGAGACACTGCTATTGGCCACTCTTAAGAGTCATTTGTTATTTTGTTTTTAAGAAACCCGTAAAAGAAAGAGGATTCTTTGTCCATCCTCTTCCTCTGTAGGCTAAAATAATAAAAAGTTAGATGCAGGTCCCCAGTTAAGGTTTAAAAAACAAAGGTGTGTTAATGTCAGCTGGTTAGTGGAAGAAAGGGTTTTGGTGGTGTAATGGCCAAGTGATAATAGTCAAAGGAATTATCGATATATAAATCATTATCAAAGTCCTTGAAAGGCACTATTTAGCTTTCTGAAAAAAAAAAAAAAAGAAAACCAACATATGATGACTAAGTATAAAAGAAACCCAAACTGGTAAACACAATATCTCTGTCCTTTCTTGTTCTCAGATGAAGAAACAATGGGCCGGGCGCGGTGGCTCACGCCTGTAATCCCAGCACTTTGGGAGGCCGAGGCGGGCAGATCACGAGGTCAGGAGATTGAGACCATCCTGGCTAACACAGTGAAACCCCGTCTCTACTAAAAATACAAAAAATTAGCCGGGCGTGGTGGCGGGCACCTGTAGTCCCAGCTACTGGGGAGGCTGAGGCAGGAGAATGGCGTGAACCCGGGAGGCGGAGCTTGCAGTGAGCCGAGATCGCGTCACTGCACTCCAGCCTGGGCCATGGCGAGACTCTGTCTCAAAAAAAAAAAAAAAAAGAAACAATGAGAGTGAGGATACTTTGAGGTCCACAAAAGGTATTATTTCTGGTCAAATTAGCTCATTACTATAATTTAAAAAAATCAACTCCACAAAAACTGGAAAACAAGCGTTTTTATTTTATAGATCTCCCTTAAGACAATATTAAATTATATGTACTGGCCTAAAAACAAAACAAAAAAAAAATATCTTTCTGATTTAGGGAGAAGTTTGCTCTGTGACTGTTGGTGAAATGACCCAGATTCACTGCAGTATATGGAGACAATGTGTAGAAAGATCTGGCACATTTATCAAAACAAAAGAAGTTGTTCATGGGTTATTTTACTTGGAAAAATAATTCTGATATTTTCCTGGATTGAGTGGATGAGAACAGAATAGAGATGAGAGAAGACACAATAAATAAGGGAGAGACCTGATTAGCATAGAAGTAGTATTATAGTCAGAGGATCAGTTAGCACATGTATAGTTAACCGTCTTTCACTGGAAGAATCATAGTGCGACACACGGTGATTTTTATATAAGCCAATTTACACTTGAGAGGAAGATAGAATGTTAAACAGCCCAATTTAAAAGCCATAGGATGATACAAACACTCTTAAATATACCAGTCCTGAATCATTGGTAAAGTATACGCATTTTATGTTTCAGACGCAAAGTGAATGTTGTTAATGACAAATATTCTTCAAAATGTAATTTCTTATGGCATTCAAAATGACATTAACTCTGAAAACGATTTTATGATACACTTTTAATGAAAACAAACTGTCCTTTATTGCATTCTGTAAAAGTAGCATTAATAGGATAATTGCTGTTTATTGGGTACTTCCTATGTTCCAGGCTCTGTGGTGAGCACATAATGTCCATTATCTTATTGAATCTTCACAATAACATCATGAGTTAGGTATTATAATTGCTATTATATAGAGGAGGAAATGGAAGATTGCAGAGGTTAAATACTTTCTTCAAGGTCACAGAGTTGTAATGTTATTATTTGAATTTAGATCTCTTCTGTCTTCAAAACCTGGTTTCCTTATTACTGTACTATACTGTGCTGCAATCTCAGACAAAGCAATGAAGTCTAATTATGTATCTTTCTCTGTCTCAATCTGCCTTTTTTGTGTGGTAGACTATGGAAGCATCTTGAGGAAAAGGGAAGAAAATCACTTTAGACGTCAAGATTTTGAAGCCATGCTATGCCAATACTAAACAGCTCTTACAGTCATGGTGATACCCAAATATTTAACAACAGGTGAAATATACTGTACAGGCTATAGCTTTTACCAACAGCCATGAATAGGCAACTTGAGGGGAATCTTGGCCATTTGTAGGTGATCCATGAACTCTGGCTGTAGGAGAAAGGGAGAAAGGGATGGGGTCAAGAGCTGGCAAATGAGAGACATCACAGGCAGGCTGACAGGCAAGTAGGCGGAGTCGTCTCAGGGTAGCCTCTCACTCTGCCCACCTGTGTCTGAGCCAGCATGAGCTTATTTGAGGGGTCCTGTGAGGGTACTGGGTAGCAGCTGTTTAAAATCAGAAGTGTTTTAATATTTTATTAACCATTATGGCTGTGCCATGCATACCAGTTAAATATCAGTCATGCATAGAGGAAATGCATTTGTCTGTTTTCAGTAAATCCTAACTATGAGCACGGTCTCACATGCTTTGCCTTGATGATAGAATACTTATTCACTTGACCCTAGGTTGTCCTTAGTGAATACAAGTAAGTTTTTCAATAGTGTGTATTGCTAAAGTAAAGCCCAATTCTTATAATAATCAGCTAACTGACCCTTACCACAAAACCCTTCCTTTAACCGTTTAATCAGTCTATCACCACGTGCTTATTTTCACTTTGGTGGGCCATCTTCTGAGATCAAGCAGACTGGCCACATGACAGTTGCTACGTCTTCCTGGTGAAGACCTGCTAGTTCTGCCACTTGGCACAGCCTCAAGGCCTGGTTAGCTCAGCAGGTTGAAGCCCAGCATGAAGGATGTCAACATCACAGGTCCAAATACCATATGGTACAAGGATCTGTCTTTCCATTTTTCAGCCTCAGATCTTACCTTCCAACATCTGCCACCCATATATCCTCTTTATGCTAGAACTTACACTGGGCAAGTTAGTAACTTTGAAGCAATACAAAACCCTAATAGGAAGGATGGATACCATCTGGTAATCAATTGCATATTAAAAATGACAAAGCCTTAACTGGGCTTGAGTTGAAGTTCACCATGCCAACACTAAACACTCAGCCAGATTCTCCCCCTAGGAAATGCTGCAAGGAATCACTACAGGTCCTTTGAGTGAGTTCATGTGATTGCCTCAGTGCACTAAATATTAGGCTGGTGCAAAAGTAATTGCTGTTTTTGCCACTGAAAGTAATAACACCTTGATTTTCTTGTTTTAAACAGAGCTGAATGTCTTCAATTTATTTGAACCATTAAACAACTGCTAAATAAACAGTATTTGGTGACTAGTGAATCAGCAAAAGGCTTCTCTTTCCTCATAGACATCATCTACTGGCAATAGTAATTTTCCTCTGCGTTTTATAAAGCAATTACACCTTTCACAGCATACTAGATATAGAGGTTTATTTAGAGTCAAAGAGGAACACAGAAAACAATGAGATTCAGATTGAAACACACACACACACACACACACACACACACACAGAGAGAGTTGTAGCATTACTAATAGTGGTAATGACACTAAACTACTAAATAGCTTCTGAATGGCCTGCAAAAATGTATCAACTAAAGATATCTGTTACTGAGATACTACAGAAGAATTCCTTACATTTATGGACAATTCTAATGATTTATATAATTGCAGTACCCCTTTGAAAATGTCTTGGCTCAGGAAAAAATACAAAACTGCAACAATAGAAAGATTTTTCTGGTTATCTATGTTGTAGGCTATAAAAAAGGTAGAAACATAAATGAAACTCATATCGAGCAAATACACTAGGTAAACATTTCCCTCATCACTCTATGCTGTTTGAGGGACTCCAAGGCTGGTGAGCTTTACAAAGAATTCTGCTCTACGATAAATACTGCTGTAGCAAGATTCCAGTGAGTCTTGTCTCCTCCATCAAATCTTTTTTTCAGATATATTTGCAAAGAAAGTCATTGATTTATTTTTGTTTCATCTGCCCTTTCTGAGCACTCATACCCATGGTAATGAGCAGGAAAATGGTCAACGGGACCTGAAACAAGAAGGTTAAGAAAAAACAAAGGTCAACAGAAATGTACAGAATGGAAAATCAGGCACTGGGCAACAGACATGACCCAGTTTCAGTCTGGCCTTAAATTCGTAACTTGACTCTTGAAAAGGTTCTTTTCTACAGAAGTTTGAACAGGTATATGCAAATAAAAATTCCAAAAAAGTAGAACACCTTTTTAAGTTTAAAGCTTATTTTATTTATTCTATAAGGGAATTCTGAAGAAGGTATTTGTCAGTTCAGTAACTTTACTACATGGAATCTGATTGAAACCTCATTGAAGACTGACCTTTAAAGATTTGAGTATGTGAGTGCTTGCACACGCACACATACAAAAACAAAAATTTGGTAAAATAAAACATAATCCTCTCCTATAAGCAACAAACACATAAATATACACATATATATCTGTCACTTCTAGAAAATATACAGGTTCTTGTCTGCAACATTATTCTTGTAGCTTCGCCTATGTTCTCATTATGATATTATCTAATGAAGTTGATTAATGACAGCAATGGTACGATAGCACAGTATTTAAGACAGAAAGAGTAATCCATAGAATTTCTTTAAGGATGCTTATTTATATGTAAAACTATCATGGAAACACTGTTGTATTATTTTATTACAACTAAGATACATCTCAAAGCTTCTTCAAATGACAGCTTAAAATTATTCTAGAATAATGTCAATATTTTGACATTTTATGCTGGAGTTCATCAAGGGTTTCATCTTCCTTGATATTATTAAACATAGTTCACCATTTTGCCACTCTGATCTGATGTTCATGGATTATGTCTCTCCTGAATTTGTATCTACGTGTCATAATAAACATTTGGTAAATGCCACATTCAGAGCCATACTATGCACTCTAAAAAAAACACCAAACTTTAATGTTCATCTGAATCACCTAGAGGTCTTAAAGTGCTGATTATGATTCAGTAGATTTTTGTTGGAATTAAAATTCTGCATTTCTAGAGGTTCCCATGCAATGTCGGTGCTGCTTCTACACAGACTACACTTTGAGTGGCAATGTTCCAAGGCCTCCTAAAAGTAGACCTGAAACTCAGTGCCCGTTTTCTGGAAATATGTTCATTGAAATCGAGCTCCTAAACAGAGCATCTCACTTCATTCAACCACGAATTAAACACGATGTCACTGAAAAAAGAACATGCACACATAGTTTTCATCTTTTTATGAATATTAATATATTTGCACATCCTGGAAATGTTGACCTGTCACAAATTCTTATGAATGAGTCTGTCTTTGGAACAGCATGTGCATTCATATGCAGGTAAAAATCTTCTAAACATTACATAGGAATTTGCTTGTATCATCAAAGAAGAAATAAGAAAAATGTCATGGGTTATGAAGAAGAAAATAATAGAAAAGAAGAACCAGATATAAAATGTGAGAAATTATGAAAAAAGAAGAACCAGATATAAAATGTGAGAAATTATGAAAAAAATCTGTTTTCTGTTGTTTGTTTTTAGAAACAGAATTGATAGCATGAAAGTACAAATGATCTGATCACATGATGCCATATCTGAGAGCGTGGTTAAAATTTTATCAGTCACTTCTCAATTTACTGCACATTATCATACATCAAGGATCAGCAGCCTCAATAGCTATGAGTCAGAACTTGTGACATAGGAAAAACAAAGGCAGAAGACCAACTTCCATTTTATTTGCAATTTCTCATATATTATAAATATATTAGAAATAGAAATATATAAATGCACACACATAAATCCCCCAATTTATTTTTCTTCTTATTTTCATTTGCTTCCTTATTTTCTCAAAATTTACTTCTGGAAAAGTGAGGTGGAGAGTTTATGTATCTGGGAAACTGGCACGAAGGACATTTCAAAATACTTTCTTTAGAGGCAACTATCTTCTCTCCTCTGCTACCTGCAATCACTCACACCTCTACCACTGCATGTACTAACCATGCTTTCTTCAATTTTTAATTACATTGTTAACAGAGATCCTAATCGGAGTCCACTTGAAAACAAACAAACAAACAAACCCCTCTGGTAGCAACTTGGCATCCTAGTTTACAGCTATAAAATAACCTAGAATAACTAAATAAGGAAGTACTGGGTTTTTCTCTTACACCACATTTGTGTGAAGTGAGAACAGGAAGGAAGGTCCAGGATAAAGAAATCAGGAGATGATAGAAAAATAAGCAAATAGCACCGCAGGATGTTTGCTGTTTGGCCAAACTTCTCTCTAATTTTCCCTATGATTGAACAGCTATGAAAATGCTTAAAGAATTGAATAGGTGTCCACTAGGCCTGAACTTCAGTGCAAATCTACTGAACAAACTATGATGATAAATTACAAAATCCTGAAGAAAAAGTTGATAAATGCAGAGTTTTTTAAATGGGGAATGAAAAATTACATTTATTTTATCATAAATATACTTAACCTGACTTTTAACTTTTATGAAAATAAGAGAATAAAAAAATTATATTTGGGATATAAATTAATTTTGAATCTTTTAAGACATGTTTCTAAAAGTAAAAATAACCTAACACAGTCATACAAAAAATGTAGAACAACTAAAACTTACGTTAGTATCTAAATATTGTGACTTTTCAAAAGTGCATCTCTAAATACTTGAAATTTTTGGTTTTATAACATTAAAAACTTGAGTATCTCAGGAGCAAACGTACCTATATAACATTAGCATTTGATGCAAAGATACTATAAAGTATAAAAAACTAATTTATGACCCTAATAAAATATAGGCATGAAATTGTTTAGTTGCTGCAAAGGAATAGTGGAGTAATACACATTTTTAAACAAAACCAAAACAAAACAAAAAACAGCAAGACTTCGGTAGTCTAAAATGAACACCTTCATCTGCAACACTTTAACATCTTGTACTGTGTACAAAGTTCTACTGAGGAATAAAAGTCCCAGACAACATCTTTAAAATCCTTTTTTTTTTTCTTTTTTGGCTAAGGTTCTGAGCAATATAGTTCCATCGGCCACGATTCTGCACCTGTTCTCTTCAAGACATTTTTTTAAATGTGAGTTTTAGGACACTGTCATTTTGAAATATAAATCCTCTTGCAAGTTTCCTACCTGGTAAAATAACTTTTCACAATGGTATCCTTTCATATTGTTCACGATTATGGCATCAGTAAAACTGCTGGAAAAATACATTTTTACCAGAGATCCAGTGCCTTAAACAAGTATCGAAATCATCCCCACTCCCCCGACCCCCATCCTGCAAAGGAGCTGCTTCTTGGCTAGCATTTGGAACAACTGCGTAATGGCTCATATCTTTTCAGTCATTCCAGGGAAACTATGATGGGAAGAAACCACCTTGGCACACTTCCCACGTTTGTGTGGTGAATCTCTGCCATAGACATTCTCTGCATGCTTTCTGTCTTTGAATAGGGACTGTACTGTATGTGTTTCTGTTGTGAAAATCTCTAAAACTCGGTGAGGGCTTCTACAAAGTCATCCTTGCTTAGATAGGCAAATAACGACACCCAATCTGTTCCATCCAGGGTATCATTTCCTCAGAGTAAGGTGGTCAGTACATAAATAGATTTCATTTTCAGCAATGTCTTCTCTCATGAATTCATGTTTCTACTCTGATCTGAGAACCTACAGAAGAGAATTCATTGTTAAATTCAGAAGAAAGGCTTTCCCTTATTAATAACGTGGTTAACATGTATTTAATAATGCCCATATATCAGGCTGTGTTCTAAGCTTTTTTAGACTTATTAACTAACTCAGTCTTCTGACCAATCTTAAGGGTCACACTTATAGGCTGAGGCGGGCAAATCACGAGGTCAGGAGATCGAGACCATGGTGAAACCCCGTCTCTACTAAAAATACAAAAAAAAAAAATTAGCCGGGCGTGGTGGCGGGCACCTGTAGTCCCAGCTACTTGGAGAGGCTGAGGCAGGAGAATGGCGTGAGCCCGGGAGGCGGAGCTTGCAGTGAGCCGAGATCGCGCCACTGCACTCCAGCCTGGGCGACAGAGTGAGACTCCATCTCAAAAAAAAAAAAAAAAAAAAAAATGAGTCACACTTATTATTTCCATTTTACAGGTGCAGAAATAGAGACCCAGAGATAACTATCTTGTGCAGTGTCACAGCAGTTATTTTGCAAAGTCAGAATTTAAACTTAGGATTTTTATCTTCAGGGTCCACACAATTATTCACAACGATCTACTGCCTATGTAACTATATGACAGAGTAAAATCGCTTCCTTCCAGTAATACCTACGCCTTTACTTGTTCACATTGGCCCTGTCTGGTTCTTTTCACTTTGGATCCTGTGTATGATCTCTCAAATCCTGCTTGGGTATCTTTGTTTTGCTTTGGGTTTTTGTTTGTTTGTTTGTTTGTTTTAACTCTTTCCACATCCTCTTTGGAAGGTTCTTTTTGTTACTATAGAGAGAGTCAGGATTGGGTTCTGTGCAACATGTCATAATCATCAGTTATTTAAATGAAGACTCAAATGTCACATTTTAAAAATTTCCAAGTGAATGAAGATTGAAAACATAGTTAATATTTGGGATATTAAAGTATGACATTTTTAAGTTGACATGATCAGCAAATAAAAAAGAAAGTTAACAAAGAATAATCTAAAGTTTTAAGATGAAATAAAAAAATAAAATATATAGGATTTGTTTTAGTATTCAGCATCAGGTTTCCTTAATAGATGCAAATTTTTATATCAAATCTTGAATTTGTTTATTACCAAGGAAAATGAAGTTACTTCTTTTTTTTTAGAACACATTTAGAGTTGAAGGGAATCAGAATATTCTACCCCCAAAGACGCCACTTTGACATAAGGATTACTTTCAGCTAAAGGCAACTAAGGAACAGCAGATATGGGAGGAACTATCTTCCTTCCCTTTTTCTGCCTAAAAGCAGAGCATAAATTTTTCTTTGTGAAGGTGTTTCTGCTCTTTTCTCCTATATTAGGAAGAGGGGGATGACTTACTGAAGACAGTGCATCACTGGAGAGGGAGCCTATTTGAGTCTGAATAACAAACGTTAGTAGAATAACCCTTGTCCTCCATTAGTTTTCCCCATATATTTACCTTCCCACAATTTACCATCCCTGTAAGCCCAAATCCCTTTGCTTTGTCTTGTCACATCTCCACAATTTATCAGCCTTTGTTAAAATGATATGTAAGCTCTCAAACCTAGCCACTACTTTGGACTTTCACTTCTTTTCTGTGAAGCTCCCTTGTGCATACAAAAATAAACCTTTCTCCTGTTAATCTGTGTTTTGTCACTTTAATTTGCAGGCCCCAGTTACTAAACTAAAGAGCGTACCAACATAGTACTAGGTAACATATGTTTAAAAAATCAACAAATATTTCTCATTCTATAAAAGGGAAATAAAATGGATGGAGTCTGGGAATTATGTGGTAAGTCAATGATTTAAAAATTCAGAAATATTTGTCTCAGGAAGATAAACTATAGAAGGAAGATTATGGCAAATTAAAGTATATGAAAGTTTCACAATGAAAGAGGGATTCGGCCAGTGGTTCCTCTTGGATTTCAAAAGCAAGCAGTTTTTTCATCCATATAGATAACACTTGCTGAGAACTAGGTGTATATAACAAGGACATAGTCTCGTGAATTTACTGTTTATAGACAAATTCTAGCGAAGGGTGTCTGATCCTTTGGGATGATCTAGAGGCAACTGCTCTATTGCTTTAGAAATAAACAAGATAATTGCCACAGTTCTTTCTCACAACAGGATTGTGAGTGCTTCTATTTTCTTCATGTATCCTTTGATTTTTTTCATTGTTTGTCATTCTCTTGGTAGTTTTTCCCATTTCTTTTAGATGATATACTAATATAAAACAATTTAATCATTCACTCTAAAGCAGACCATCATTTTCAAACAACAAAAACATATATATCTTGATAAATCTTCTAAATATAATAGGACTTCTTGCAAAGTTGAACGATAATGATAATTCACTTTGTGCCTTTATTTATAGAGAAGTATTCCTTTCTCACTTAAGAAAGTTTCATCTTCTTTGACTTTGAGGAATTATGTAAATTTCACAAATTTTATTTTATGTACACTTTATTTTGAATTATAATACACTAATAAATTCAAGCTAGAAAATAGGTGTATGTGGTATACCTCAAGAATATAAGTATCATAAAATGGCTCCATGAGTCCCATAATATGAGATTCTGGAGAATTAAAGTTCAAAAACATCTTCTTTTTATGAATTCCGAGTGCCTAAAAGGAGATATCATAATGTACACTACATGAAAAGAAAATACAGCAGCCTGTAAAAAGCTTCCAGTGTCCAATCAAGAAGTTGTCACTGATTCTGGCTTATACTTAAAGTACTACAGTATAATTAAGTCATTTTAGACTTTGAAGTTAATTACAAAATAATTAGAGGAGGGAAGTTACAACATTATGTTATTGTTGTTGAAGTTGCAGTGGTGATAACCTGGTTTTCTGCAAAGTTAGCCTTGAGATCAGTGGTAAGCTGCTCTATACAAATGAAGCTATATACTGTAATTAACAACCATATGGGATGTATTCATGATGTAGTTGTAGCAAAGATCTAAAAGAAACATGCATTGTACAGATTGACATACAAAGTTACAATTTTTGGAAAAATTTAGCTGTAGCTGCAACATATTATTTGGTTGGTAGATTAAGAGAAATTGCTATAGACCTGGAGTCAGATGCTCAGGCTTGAGTCTGACATTCTCCAACAGTATGACTGAGAAAGTGACTGAAACAACTATGGCTTTTTATTTCCTGTCTGTCAAATGTTGAAAAGGAGGCGCTGTGGAGGGAGGCACCAGCCTAACCTCATGATCTAACCTCAAAGTCTAACCTAGCTATGAGCATAAAATGTAACAACAGATGTGAAATACTTTTAAATATCTAAACACTCCCCCCAAACAAATATAAGATTGAATTGTGTTTAAATCTTGTCTAGTAGTGCAACTGCCTAGCTGGGGAGTCCATTTCAAAATACTCATTAACTTTATGAAATGAAACAACAGTTTCAGAATTTTTCATTCAAATATTCTCTAAGAATCAATATCCTTCTGAAGTAATGAAATGTGGGGACAAGAGAATATTTTTAGGATTTTCCCCAAGGGGAAGACAAATAGTTTAGCTATATTTGATATAACAAGGCTGTTAATCTAATATCCTGGTCCCCTTGAACTAAATGGTGAAATCCATTAAGGTTGAGGAATTTGTTTGCTCATTAATATTTGTATTTAACCTCCATTTTTTAATCAAAAGATTCCAGCATACTTGAGACCTAACAAAATTACTTGATTTAAAATAAAAGGTTACAATCTCATGGGAATAGATAGATAGATGAAGAAACACTCAAGAAAAAAATTTAGCATATGGGAAACTATTTCAGTATCATTGTTAAAAAACTAGGACAGCTGGCTGGGTGCGGTGGCTCATGCCTGTATTCCCAGCACTTTGGGAGGCCGAGGTGGGCGGATCACAAGGTCAAGAGATCGAGACCATCCTGGCCAACATGGTGAAACCCCGTCTCTACCAAAAATACAAATATTAGCTGGGTGTGGTGACACGTGCCTGTAGTCCCAGCTACTCAGGAGGCTGAGGCAGGAGAATTGATTGAACCCGGGGGGCGGAGGTTGTAGTGAGCCGAAATCATGCCACTGTACTCCAGCCTGGTGACAGAGGGAGACCCTGTCTCAAAAAAAATAAATAAATAAAAATAAAAATTAAAAAATAAGACAGCTAGGATATAGGAGTTTTAAAGTCATGAAGGTTGTACTTATATTCAAGTTAAGTTTTAAATCAATTTTTAAATCTCTAAGGCTATTTTGCACCTTAAAAGTTGTGATGTAAAAATGGACTGACCACATCAATGATTTGCTTGAATCCAAATTATTAGATACATATAAATAGAAGAATGTCAATTGTCACTTTTATCTCAAAGAAAACATGAGTTTACTTTATTATGACTATATATAATATATAATATATAATAATATATAATTATTTATATATGAGTAATACATGAGTAATATAATAAACATGAACTTACTTTATTATGACTATATATAGGATATAATATAATATACAATATAATATATAATAATATATAATATAATATATAATATGATAATATATAATTATTTATATGTATATATTAGACTAGAGGAAACATATATATTTATAGGAAACCTGGACCCACTTGATAAAGTTTTCCCTAACTACTTCTGATATTCCACTTATTTCCAACAGTTTCCAAAAGTTTCCAACAGTTGGTGACATAAGAATAAGAAATCTGAGATTCAAATATCACTTGCCAAGTTTAAATTAAAATCTGTTACATTATACGTAGCCAAAATAATAATACTGCAATTATGTATGACCATTCTACCTGTATATAGAACGTAGAAGTAATACAAGTAGAATACTGGCTGTATTCATAATTATGTCCTCCTTCTATCTGTATAATTTGCAGTGTGCCAGAAAAACCCTCCCTCTCTCCCAATTCCTACTCATGCTTCTTCTAAAATATCACATCCTGGAACTCATTAACATCATAATATGAATAAATCTTTTAATTTACTTTTCTTCCTCATACTAATACACAAAACTGGAGAACTAGGTATGTCAAAAGATTGTAAGGGGCAAGAGAGAGAATATGTTAAGACACTCTTGTTTAAATGTAATTAAGGCAAACTTTGCCATGTTGAAAGCTTTGAAAAGAGAAACAACTAATAAACAAAACAGAGTACTCCTTAATATATTTAAGCATTCAGGCAGATCTTAACGCTAAGTATTTTACTCCATGCGTACACAGGAATAAATTAGAATTTTAATTATTTTACAAGGCTAACTCCAAAAATCACCTTGGAAACAATTTAGGCTATTGGATTCCTGCCACCTCCAAATACTCTCTAATACATTAATAATGGTCGTGGTTACTGGTATGTCCAAAGGAGGGATATTGTGTGATAAATAATTTCTGCTTGCTGGCAAACTCATATTTTTTGTAGATGAAGTCCCCAGAGGTTTCACATTAATTAAGCCTGCTTTTGAAGATGAATTGGCTTATTTATAGTGCTATGGCACTTAAAGACTGTAAGTTCTCCAAGGGCAGGATGATGTCTTAATAATTTTGGATTACTAGTTGCTAGCAATAGGGATAAAAAATATTAAGTAATCATTAAATATTCGCAAATTAATTCAGTAAGGCCTTATTTACTATGTAACTGATTTACAACTTTGGCTTGTAGATAGGTCCCAGGAAAGCAGAGGATGAGAGAAATGACTCCACTTAAAAAAATGCCCATATGCTAATTGATGAAATCATTTGTGTTCAGAAATAACTCATACTAAGTGATAGTTTGAAAATGGGAATTCCAACCAAGGAACAAACCTGTAATAAGTTTAAGTCAGTAAATAAGCTAACTGTAACTTGTCTGCAGAAACAACACATTACCAGATGGAAGATAGCAAGAAATCTACAATGTGGGTGCCCAAGGAGCAATAATCTGTCCAGGTTATAATCACCAAAGGATCAAGAACACTCTGGAACTTAAGAGATTGAGTTCTTACAATGGAGGTGGATGTCTTAAACCTGTGTAAGAGCGAGATTTGGTAGCTGCTAGTCACATGTGGCTAAATCAAAATTCAAATTAATTGCATTAAATTTTAATTAATTCAAATGAGTGAAAATTAAAATTAAAGTGAAATAAAATTAAAGACTTAGTTCTTCAGTCTCACTAGCCACATTTCTAGTGATCAATAGTTGAATGTGCCTAATGGCTAACATATTGGAAAGACAGGACATTTCCATCCTCACAGAAAGTTTTATTGGACAGTGTTACATTAGATCAAAGGTTTAAACCTACTTGTATTAGTATCACAATTTTGAATAATAGATTTATTATTGCTTTGTTTGAGAAGAATAAATCCCTCCTCTCTATCTCTCTCACTTCCCCTCCCCTCAATAATTTAGATAAACTCATTACTATTATACTGATACAGTATACCAGCACTTCTCAGAGTCTATAAAAGCTCCAGTGGTTATCACACATTCTTTGGTCTCCTGCTCCCTGTAACCATTCCTTCCTATATTCAGAGGCAAATATTTGTAAGTTCAGCAAATCTTTTGTTTCAACTCCGATATCATACCAGGCCTCTAGGGCCTCGTCTTTCTCAGAGTAAATAACACATTTTAAGTCCTGTTCAACACACACATACTTCTGGCATCCATTGCAGTAACAGTATATATACTCACTTGTTATAGTATGCAAGAAAAATGTATTACACATATGGGCCAAAGTTGATACTGTACCTGTGAAATGTTCACAATGAAGCTGTGGACTGAAATTTATGAATCGAAAAATATTGCAGTAGACCTCCTCTCTTTATAACAGAGACCATTAAAATTATTCAATATATACCTGTTACTATAATTTTGTCCTCACTAAATAAAATTTTAATTGTCTTTTAGTTATCTAATTATAAAGTAAGCTTTTGAAACGGACAAAATATTCTAATCAGATGAAGCAAATAATATAGTTTGTATTTGTTTTCTGAGACTTAGTAACACATTCTGCTTCGTAGGCCAATCTCCATTAAGATTGCTTTAGGGTTGATTCCTAATTAACTCTTGTAAATTATCTGAATGTTCTAACTATGTCAAAGTGGTATAGTCTCAAGAAGCCTTTTCTGGGCATCTTATCAGCTTCAGAATATAAAAACATACTGATACAATTTATTGACCATTCTTTATGCACCAACCACTGTCATTAGTTAAAAGAGAATAGTAATTTCCAGACTTCTAGAACACTTCCCTGTCCGGTAAAGACTGCCTCATAACCCAGCTGCTTGAGAAGTGTGACATCCTTGCTAGGGATAGAAATTCCTAATCGTTTGTCATTAGACAAATGAGAGGAGAAAACTCCCTTAGTCTGCAGAAAAGCCTCAAAATGTTAATATTCTTTCCATTGGAAAGACAGACATAAGAGCTTTGTTAATGGATTTCTTTGTGATCTAATACAACATATTAAAAGCAACACTTGTGACTCTTGAATAAAGAAGTGAACATTGTTTCGTGAAAATGGTCATTCATCATTAGTTATAAGAAGTCTGTTTGTAATTTGAAGTTTTAATTTAATTAGTGTCACATACTTGAAGGCTGCCTTGTGTCAACTGTTGGAATGACATGCTGTCTGTTTCTTCTACAGAGTAGGTTGCTAACAAGCATTTCAACTGGAACAAAATGATAATGAGAAAAACAAGAGAAGTGTTAATTACCTATGCAATTAAAGTGCCTTATATGTGCACTAGTGTAACATTCTACTGAATTTACATCTCTAATGACTATTAATCTTCACATGAAAATGTCTACTAGCATTATTTATCACTCCACAGTTACATTGTGGGAAGAGTTTATGTCAGGCTGTATAGGATGTGGGCACCTAGCTTCAATCCAGCCAGATAATTTTTATAAAGTAGTCTACTCTTTCAGGCTCTTTGTATTAGTATGTTATAATATAGATATGTTATACACCACACAAATTGCACTTTTGGAGGGCTATATACAACAGAAAAAAAATTTTTACTTCTCAAAATATCCTTTAAAGTCTAAATATTTCTTATGTTTTTTATGTTATTAAAAAGTGCCCTTGGGAAAAAATATTGTAAATTTTTAAGCATTGTATGCTTTAAAAATTGAAACACAGTTCTAAGTGTCTTTGGAATATATTATGTCTAAATGATGATTCTATGTTCCTTGAGATCAATTCCTCCTTCCTTTTCCTCTTTTGCCAATTCTAATGACATGGACTATACAAAGGTGATGCTCATTAAATGCTAGCTAACTAAAGTAACTTTTACGGAAGGTGTTTGATTCATCTCAAATGGTTGTACGTTCATCAGAAGGGTTATTGCTGTTGAGATCAGATTATTACTTTTGAAAAATACAGTATGTAAAATAATTTATTCATGCAGAAATTTTGCAGCATCTTGCCTAAAATGTTTAACAATGAATTTTGAAAATAAGATAGGACTCTGAAGACCTTTAAATTTTAAACATACATTACAGAAATATAAATACAGCTTACTATGGGAAAGATATACAAAAATGACTAACCCAGATTTTTGTTGTTGTCATTATTTGTTTAGCACAAAGGTTTTATTATTAAACCAAAAATTAATTTATGCTAAATGATTAAAACAAATTCAGTGTAATAACTTTGCAGCCAATAGTTTTAAAAAATGATATAGATATTTTCCAATTACAAAATTATTCAAACACAAAATTATTCATATCTGTATGAGGAAAGGATATCTAATATAAATTCCTTTCCATTAAAACTAAATGCTAGATTTTTGCTTTTCTATGCAGTCACGCAATAAAGCTTTCAGTGAATTCTCTTCAGGAGACTACATAGTTAGCATTCCAAAATTATGGGCCTGATTCATCACGGCATACATTAAAGTGCATTAGAAATATGGTACTCATATAAATATATTTAGATTGTATTATTTTGAAATGTTAGCTGTAGCTTTAAAAAAAGATTATATAGTTTTTGAGTACCTACTATGTAACATTCAGTGCCCTTAGGAAAAAGTATTATGTTTATAAGTATAATATGCTTAAAAAATTAAAACGGTCTGGGTGCGGTGGCTCACATCCGTAATCCCAGCACTTTGGGAGTCCGAGGTGGATGGATCACGTGAGGTCAGGAGTTCGAGTCCAGCCTGACCAATATGGTGAAACCCCATCTCTCTACTAAAAATACTAAAATTAGCTGGGTGTGATGGCATGCACCTGTAGTCCCAGATACTTGGGAAGCTGAGACAGGAGAATTGCTTGAACCTGGGAGGTGGAGGTGGCAGTGAGCTGAGACCATGCCACTACACTACAGTCTGGATGAAAGAGTGAGACTCCACCCCCCCCCCAAAAAAAAAAGAAAAGAAAAAAATTAAAACATAGATCTAATTGTCTTTGGAATATATGATGTCTAAGTGATGATTCTAGGTTCCTTGAGACCAAATTCCCCTTTCTTTCCTCCTTTTGCAAGTTTTAATGGCATGGGCTGTACAAAGGTGGTTCTCTTTAAATGCTGGCTTACTAAAGTGACTTTTACAGAAGGTATTTGACTCATCTCAAATGGCTGTATGTTCATCAGAAGGGTAATAGCCACTGAGATTAGGCTATTACTTTTGAAAAATATAGTCCATTATTCACACAGAAATTTTGTAGCATCTTGCCTAAATGGTTGACACTTTTCTAGAACTTGTTTAATTCATTTATCACAAGTTAGCTTCCATTCTTTCCAGTGTATAAAGAGAAAACTTACACTTAGCATAGCAAGGGAAGAAAAAGCTGCTTCAAATCCACATAGCTAGTGAATGACACACTCAGATTTTTATACTCCAAGTTTACTTTAGGCTCCTGGAATTCTGGTATAATTGTCTCTTGGTCTAAAAGACAATTATCCTGCCACATCTCTGTTTTTTTTTTTTTTTTTTAAGAACAGTTAAATACTTCTTGAAAATTATCAAAAATTACTAGGAAGAGGCAAATGTTTTCTTTTCAAAGAGTAAAAGATAACGGAACACCTTGTTATTTTTAGAGCTCAAGCAGATTTTGTATATTAGGAAGGCGGAATGCATCTTCCTAACCATTATGATTGGTCACTTCCCCCTTAAACTGTATTTCTCATAGTGAATGCGGGTTATGGAAAGATAATTTGTCCTGATATAAAGTGCTTTCTCTAACAATTAGAGAAACATAAAATAGAATCAACTTCCCCCTGAGATTCCAATTTGCAGTCAGTGAGACACAGAGTATATTTATTGACAAGTCGTAGGGTTGGCATTTGCTAGGGCTCTAAAGGGCATTTATTTGTACAGGAAAGGGATAATAACCTGGAATGACTTTGCAATTCTGGGCATCTATGTTTCCAATTTAGGGAGCTTTCAAAAATCATAACAGATAAAAAAGAAAGAAAAGAAAAGAACGAAAGAAAGGAGAGAGACAGAGGAAAGAAAGAAAGAAAGAAAGAAAGAAAGAAAGAAAGAAAGAAAGAAAGAAAGAAAGAAAGAGAGAAAAAGAAAAAGAAAGAGAAAGAAAGATACTACCTCAAGTAAGAAATACAGCCCACTTGTATTGCATGGAAACTGGAGATATGCAAACTTGAAACAGCCCAAGATAAATATGACATTAATATTTCACTTAAAGCAGAAAATGAACAGATACTCATCAAAACTGATTTATTTAACATTGGGGTTGGGTGGGCTAGAGAACTGTCAACGATGTTTGTGTCACTGTCATATGGCTGTGCTACTGAGCCTGTCCAGTAAACAGTAATCCCTGCCATTTGGCCAGCAACACGTAAACAATAGAGTGGTTGTCTGCCACCAGAGCTTCTTTGAGTGATGCTTATGACTACTGTGATATTTTAGTTCCCACTGTTATTGTAAGTTTAAATCTTCTTTTAAAAATCTGAATGAATAAATATCTAAGTAGCCCTAAATAGTGGTACTAGAGCTCAAACAAACAAACAAAGAAAATGCTCTTCCAAGTCAAACTTTGTAAGAGGTGTTAAAAGTGAGAAAGCACCATCAAAATGTTGAAACAACTGGACATTTAATTCAAGAGCAAATACACTGCAAAATATAAGTAACAGGGCTGTAAAATAACAACACAGAATAAAGCAAAAGTGTACTGTAATGATTGTAGAATTAAATATTTTAAGAATATTACCCATTCTTTATATTCATTCTTATAGGAAAATTATCCATAAATAACACAAATTTTGATTTACACAAGGTGTTAAAGAACAGATCATGGAAACTGCACTGTATTAGACTAATATTTTTAGGACAACTAAAGGACTTCATGAAGCAATAAATGATATAACTTAGGATCAGTTTCACAAACTATTTCGACCTTTTGTTCTCTATCATTTAGAAAACTCAGTAGAAGAGATAAAGAGAAAAGCCAAATCCACGAGCTATTTGGGGACCAAAACATGACAATTCAGAAAAAAAAGTACTCTTTCTCATTTATATTAACTTCTAAATCTGAAATCTCAATCATAAAGCAAAAGATAATGAATTCATGTTAGAAAATTGCTTCATTAAAAACATAGTCCATGTCCTTTGTAGGGACATGGATGAAACCGGAAACCGTCATTCTCAGCAAACTATCGCAAGGACAAAAAACCAAACACCGCATGTTCTCACTCATAGGTGGGAACTGAACAATGAGAACACATGGACACAGGAAGGGGAACATCACACTCCGGGGACTGTTGTGGGGTGGGGGGAGGGGGGAGGGACAGCATTAGGAGATATACCTAATGCTAAATGACGAGTTAATGGGTGCAGCACACCAACATGGCACATGGATACATATGTAACAAACCTGCACGTTGTGCACATGTACCCTAAAACCTAAAGTATAATAATAATAAAATTAAATTAAAAAAAAACATAATCCTAGGTTATGAGTTCGGCAATACACACATACACACACACACACCCCCCACAGTCATTTGATATTTCTATATATATACACATATGTGTATGTGCAGAAATACATACAAAATTTAATAACTCCATGCATCACTATTCCTAAAACCCTTTTTTTTACACAAAAATGCAGTCTCTCTCAAAAGAAAGAATTTCCATTTGAACATTTATATCTTCCAGTTCCAATCTCATCAAAACAACGATTTTTAAAATCCTTAGTTCCTTGGATTTAGGCTGTGTTTTATGTTTACAAATATTATCACACACCTTTTTTCCTTTTACCAGCAGGTGTGTTGGGTAGGTAAAAAATACTTTCCATTTTATAAATGAGGAAAATGAGCCTTGAGTAAAATCTAAAGTCCTTCCCCTATTCATGAAATCCTTCTTCCAGAACTCTTATCCCTGATGCATTAAAGATTCTGAAGCTCACTGAATACAGCACTCTCTGTGCTCGAAAGCAACCTTTTCAGAGAGACCTTCTAGAACCACCTTATCTAAAATAACATTTCCATCATGTTGCCTGCTCAGTGACTGATTTCTCCCATTATCCTGACTTATTTCTTTTTAGTATTTTCACCGTCCTTACATTATACATTTACTTGTGTTTCTATTATCCCATCTTTCCCCTTGCAACATAACTTTCTTGTCTAAACACACACAAACACACACACACGCACACACACACCCCACACACAAACATACACACAAGCTCCGTAGAATAAGAACATGTTTTTTTAATTTAATACAGAGAGTGGAGAACAGAGTCTGGTACTCATTAGACCCTCAGTTAATGATTGAATGATCTGTCTTTCTTAAGGTAATAAGGTTAGAGTAGCTGGAGCTTTAAACTCAGTTTCTTGACCACAAGTTCAAGGTTTCCTCTCCTACACAGCATAGAGCTGTCGTGCCCTCAAGGGATTGGACTGGGAAGATATTGAAAATATGTGGTGCAGTTATAAAAGTATATAAAATCTTTTCTTACTGACTTAATTATAATTTATATGTCTCTAATATGTACTTTGTGGCTGACTAATTAGGGATACAATCTTTTGTCTTCAATCAAAACAGAAATTTCACAATTTTATGAACACAAACACCTGGCTTATCTACCGTAATCCATCTTCCTCACAGACAACATCCTAACCAGTGAAGGATTTTCACCGAATCACAATGCAAGGTGTATATTTTTTTAGATTCATGTTTGAAATTAGTAGCAGCTGTCCACTTCAATATTTTAGGGAGGATTCCACTTAAATGTTTCTCTATTTTAAAATTAAAAACTCAAATATCTATCAAGATAATTTCAGGATGCAGAAGACTTCTTTCTAACCTTTGTTTTGTTGTAAAATATGTTGTGTTGGTAAAACATTTGAAATTTAAATGATGAATTTTCACTGCCAGAATAAGTTACAGCTTTCATTTAGTCAGCTTGCTATTGTGCATAAACTACTCTCAGACTCTCCACTGTGGCCTAACAATATTTTTGCTGCGTCCTATATGAATATTCTAGCAAATACAAAAGGCTTTCTTTCAGTCAAAAGAATGGCTTTAACTCTATTTGTGTTTCAATTTTTGGTCCTATAAGAGAGGGAGAAGTAGTTTTATACTTTCCAGTTGACTTTGAGCTAATGGATTATTTCCCTGTGAACACTATAAATAAATTTTCTTATCAGAGGCATTTTTCCTAGTAAGTCATAAATTAATGGATCAGACACTTAGAGAATTTCCAGTCAATTGGGCACACTTAAACATTTTGGTTAACAAATACATAGGTAAAATAATAATCGCATACAGAAAAAAGAAATGCAAAAGACGCACAATTTCCCCTCTTTACTCCAGAGGAGTACATTTATTTACTCCATACGGAATGGAAATTTTCATCAACACATGCCCTACCCTTTCTGTGTACCTTAATAACAACAATTATGACAAACAGGTAAAATAGATCACGTTTACTAAGCCTTCGCCATGTATTATGAACTGCACTAAGTACCTCATACAACAGTTCGGGGGACGTGAGTATTGTCATACTAATATGGAAGATTGCTGATTGCCTTAGATCTGTTCTCCCCTCCGTCCAGGGCACACGGCCATTCACATTTTCTTCCCCCTTTTGCAGCCCTATGTGGCCATGATGCTAAGTTCCCAAAAGTGTGAACAGACCTTATATACGTAACTTCTCATGCATCTTCTAAAAATATTTACTCCAGGCCGGGCGCGGTGGCTCACGCTTGTAATCCCAGCACTTTGGGAGGCCAAGGTGGGCGGATCACGAGGTCAGGAGATCGAGACCACGATGAAACCCCGTCTCTACTAAAAAATACAAAAAAATTAGCCGGGTGTGGTGGCGGGCGCCTGTAGTCCCAGCTACTTGGAGAGGCTGAGGCAGGAGAATGGCGTGAACCCGGGAGGCGGAGCTTGCAGTGAGCCGAGATGCGCCACTGCACTCCAGCCTGGGCGACAGAGCGAGACTCCGTCTCAAAAAAAAAAAAAATAAAAAATAAAATAAATAAATAAATAAATAAATAAAAATATTTACTCCAGACTCACTGTTCCTTTCTGTCTCAGTGTCAAAAAATGGAAATGACTGGAGTGACCTGAGGTATCATATTGAGAATGGGAGAGCTCCCTCCAGCTTGGTTCCTGAATGACTTCATGGAGCTGAGCACACTTGTCAGCCACAAACTGTTATGTAAAAGGGAAATTTATATTTCATATGAACTCCTGTATTTTAGGATTCACTCACTTCAGCAGTTTAGCTTTTAGCTTAGTGAATACACTTGATAATACACCTAAAGGTGAGAAAAGCATTGTTACTTGCTCAAGATCATACACATAGTACTTCTATGAGTATCCTACACATAGTGTATCTTCAGTTAAAAAAAAATCCACAGAACTTTGAGTAATTGACCAAGGACAGATCAAAAGTAGACCTGGCTGAATGTAATATGGATTTTCACATTCAAATCTTTAAAATCAATCCCATACTGTGTCTTTCTAAGTACTCTAGGACAGCAAATAGCCAAATAAACTAGATCATCTTGATCTATATATTACTGCATTAAAGAAAGCCAGGACCTCCTAAAACTATCAAAATAATTAATCTTTGGGATAGCATAAATTTTATTCCTATATCTGTCCTACAATGTGTCCACCCCCATTTTAATTCTCTTAGCTCTTTAGCCTCAGCAGTTAGCACTGAAACTGATAGACAGCTTATCCTTGATAAATGCATTTTCTTTTAAAAAGAATGTTAATATCTCTAGATAGCTATGGTTCAGTATATAAACTTTAAAAACCAAAGAAGGCTAACTTTGAATAGAAAAGTAGCGTTATAATAGCTTTGATTTGATTATAATTATCTAACTTTTCTTCCAGAATTTTTTAAAGTTATGACTTAATAACCATCATCTTGGCTTTTCTAGAAATTAATTCCTTAATTTTAAATTATTTTAATTTCAATTTTTTCTAAATGAATGATTGTGAAAGATAAAATGTTAAATGACTTTAAAAATGTATAATATTATGAACATTGACTTGCTTAAACTCTTGTAAGATTTCTATTCAACGTAAAAATAAAATCTAAATTCTATTGACTTTTAGATGTATTGTCTAGCCAGGGCAATATTATACTACTTATAAAAACTAGCTTTATTCTTTGGTATTAAAATTAGCATGAATATCTGCATCTTTATGACAGATAACTAGGTATGAAAATAGGTAATTAAAGAAGTAGACACCATGATTCTCAAAGATTTAACTCTAGACCATTATTTATTTATTTTTTGTTTTTTAAAGGACAAACCTAAAGTCTCCTTGTGCTTAAAAATAAAATAAAATCACACTCCAGATAGGGCCTTTCAGGGAAGGATCTCAGTTCACAAAGTAAAGGCTCTTCTGATTTAGACCTTCTAGATGGAGACTGGAACCTTCTGGACAGGTTGTGGAGGAGGTCCATTTTACATCTCCCCATAAAATGGTCATCAGTTGTTAAACTGCAGGAAGTATCCACTGAATTCTTATAATTGTTGCCTTGGCATCCATTTTAAAGTTAAGTTCAACAGTCATACCAGAAGCAGGGCTTAGTCACCTATATATAGTTCCTGAGACTCTGCCTCCTCTCAGTTCCTCAGTGCAGTCAATCTGGATATCCACCTTATAAACTGCCCCTGGTGACCACCTTACCTATGGGACAGCTATATAGAACCTACTTGACTTGCTCCACTGACCCCCTCAACCCTCACGGACTACACTGATCACGTCATTTTGACGACCTCTCAGTCACCCTGTGACCCCATGGAGCTGGAGCCTGCTTGCTCTAAACCTACCAGTTGGAACTCCCCAAGGGAAACCTGGTTAGGTAACGCCCCAGACTTCAATAAAGGCTTAGCCCCTTGGATCTCTCCCTCTCTATCCTGCTCTCCATCCACGGGATCTGGTTGAACACGCATGTTCTAGTTGGGCCCCCCTTTCTCGTTGGCCCTGCAAGGGGTGCTGTCCTCACGTCTTTGGGATGCTTCTGTTATTGCATGTGTTTTGTTGTGCTGTCTCCTCTGTGTCTCACCTGAGTGGTCAAACCTAACTTCTTCTTATATCAGGGTTCTCCTAGAGAGTGGCTATCGTGGTAGATATAAGCTGGGCACAGGTCAGAAAAGAGCCATAAGGGTACATGCAAGTACAGATGTTCCGAAAATTATGATAAGATTATATCCAAATAAAACCATCATAAGTTGAAAATATTATGTCAAAATTGCATTTAATACACCTAACCTACTGAACAGCATAGCTTAACTTAGCCTCCCTTAAACATGTTATGAACACTTACATTAGCCTACAGTTGGGCAAAATTATCTGAAACAAATCTATTTTATAATAAAGTGTTTAATATCTCATCTAATTAACTGGATACTATCCTGAAAGTAAAAAACACAGAACGATTGTTTAGGTATTTGAAGTATAGTTTCTACTGAATGAGTATTGTTTTTGCACCATCAGTAAGTCACGGGCCATCTGTATAAACAAGTTTCTTTTGAGAGGAAACCTGGTCATGGGTCAGACACTTAGGCATTAGGCCATTCACCAGGATAAACAAGTATTCCTGCTGGGCGTGGTGGCTCACGCCTGTAATCCCAGCACTTTGGGAGGCTGACGCAGGCAGATCACCTGAGGTCGGGAGTTTGAGACCAGATTGACCAACATGGAGAAACCCCGTCTCTACTAAAAATACAAAATTAGCCCGACGTGGTGGCGCATGCCTGTAATCTCAGCTACTCGGGAGGCTGAGGCAGGAGAATCACTTGAACCTGGGAGGTGGAGGTTGCAGTGAGCCGAGATTGCACCACTGCACTCCAGCCTGAGCAACAAGAATAAAACTCTATCAAAAAAAAAAAAAAAGAAGTATCCCATGAAGGACATACTGTAAACATTCATGACCAAATCTCCTGGAGTCCCTCAGGGCAGAGTTATAGTTTACATCCACTCTATAGAAAAATATCAAGACCAACTTAGAAAGCAAGTAATACAATAAGGTGATTTTGCATTTTTATTTGCTGGAAAACATTGGTAATAAAATATCAACAATTGTTACTTAAAATTGCAAAATACTAGATATTTAACAAATATTTATTTGCCAATAAGAAAAAAGGACATTTCTTATCTGACCACTTACTCTAGGAAACATTTGACTTTAAAAATTATGACATTAAATTTTTACTGGGGCTTTACGTTCTGAACAGTAAGACTACTCGTGAAGATATGTATGTATTTCTTAAGGTTCTGAAGGCTAGTGTACAAGGGGAAATGATATGATATGATACATAACTAGTTTGACATTTATAAGAATAAAGAGTTTATTATAGCTAACTAAACAAAATGTTAATGAGTGAGAAGTAACATTAATATGAACACCCAAGTGAACTGTACTTAAGAATGTTCTCGCAGGAGAATGGCGTGAACCCCGGGGGGCGGAGCCTGCAGTGAGCCAAGATCGTGCCACTGCACTCCAGCCTGGGTGAAAGAGCCAGACTACTTCTCAAAACAAAAAACAAAACAAAACAAAAAGAATGTTCTCATGCATAGAACGGTGGGTTTACATCTATCAGAATGTGAAAAGAGAGAAAAACTTACATTCAGCTTTCGGTAAGACTCATATTTTGTAGAAATAGAATACTTTAAAAAATATATATTGTCTGTGATGATTAAATCAAGGCTTTGTTAATACAGACAGAAAACAATTCAGGGCCAGGACCTTTTGGTTAATATTTTTTTGTAGTAATGTGATGCTTCAATTATCATTACAGAGATTTCATCTAAAATCTAGGCCAAACCACATCCATTTCTCAGGAAACTGTTTCTGGCCACATTTCTATGACTTGGCTTTAGGAATTTCTCAAAGGTACAAGAGCCTTCAGGGACATTTGCTTTGTACATTTCTCTTTCTATAACACTCAGAAGCATTTCAAAGATGTTGATTTCTATGTCCAAATCCCCATAGAAAGCTGAAATATAAAATATTGATTATGCTCAAATCTCCTCTTTATATACCTGATGATGAACTGTTCTGATTAACCAAATCATTGATATTCTAAATACGAATCATAATGTTAGATCACACAAGATTTTTGGCTTAGATTTAAATGTTACAGATCTAAACTATTATTTTCCTGGGCTACGTTTTGTAGAGCAAATGTATTTATTCTAATAAAAATTGAAAAGTAATGGGCTCAATCCAATATGATTTGTTTTCACTAAACCTTGTTAAAAAATTTTGGAAGGATGAGGTGGGAGGATCATGTGAGCCCAGGAATTTAAGGCTGCAGGGAGTCATGATTGAGCCACTGCACTCCAGCCTGGGCAGTGGAGTACAATGAAGTATGCTACTGGAGTAAGGAGCAAGATCTTGTCTCTCTCTTTTTTTTTCCAAGACAGAGTCTCACTCTTGTTGCCCAGGCTGGAGTGTAATGATGCGAACTTGGCTCACTGCAACCTCCGCCTCCCAGGCTCAAGTGATTCTCTTGCCTCAGTCTCCCAAGTAGCTAGGATTGCAGGCACACACCACTGTGCCTGGCTAATTTTTGAATTTTTGGAGAGATGGAGTTTCAGCATATTGGCAAGGCTGGTCTCGAACTAACTCCTAACCTCAGGTGATCTGCCTGCCTCGGTCTCCCAAAGTGCTGGGATTACAGGCGTGAGCCACCAGGTCTGGCCCCTGTCTCTTAAAAGAAAAAAAAAAAAACTAAGTAAATCAATGAAATAATTTAATTATTATTTTCTTAAGTAGAAGTCAAATTCTCTTTCTCCAACCTTGTATGGCTACAGCATAAATATGTCTACCTTTTTATGTTCTGTTTACATGAAGGACTATTTTCATTGTAATTTTTAAGTTAGCAAAACAAAACGTGCATTTAATAGATGTTCTTTTCCTTTTGTGGCCTTTAGATTGACCATGTCTTAGAGGGACAAGAACACACACACACACACACACACACACACACCTTAAAATGATGTTGAGAAAGATAGCTGGATTTTGATCTCAGACCTCTGGGTTCTAATGCTAATCTTTCCCCCAAGGCAAACTCCTGGTTTAACCCCTCAGCTAAGCTTACTGCTGCTCAGTGCCTCGTCCAACAACGATAGACTGGATTAAGAAAATGTGGCACATATACACCATGGAATACTATGCAGCCATAAAAAATGATGAGTTCGTGTCCTTTGTAGGGACACGGATGAAACTGGAAACCATCATTCTCAGTAAGCTATCGCAAGGACAAAAAACCAAACACCGCATGTTCTCACTCATAGGTGGGAATTGAACAATGAGAACTCATGGGCACAGGAAGGGGAACATCACGCTCCGGGGACTGTTGTGGGGTGGGGGGAGGGGGAGGGACAGCATTAGGAGATACACCTAATGCTAAATGACGAGTTAATGGGTGCAGGAAATCAACATGGCACATGGATACATATGTAACAAACCTGCACATTGTGCACATGTACCCTAAAACCCTAAAGTATAATTAAAAAAAAAAAAAAAAAAAAAGAAGTGTTGATGGTGTATTCTCACAGAGCGGGGATTCTGTCTGTGGAAATCACTAGGTATGCAATACATGGGAATATTCTACATGCAATACTGGACCTGATTATAGAAGATCTTTGATTAACAGGAATCCCATCTTCCGAAAGCCTCAGTTAAATTTTAATTATGTCTGAGTTTCTCTTTAACATTAGTCAAAATGCAAAACATAAAAAATAAATAACATTATAACTGGTGTATTTGTTTAAAAGAAAAGTCCAGACCATCTTCTTCAATGTTTACCCATCAAGAAGTTAGTCAATATAGGGAATTATGATCACAAGGAACTATCAGGCTTTAACCAAAGATGTTTCATTTATATCTAGAAGAGCTTACTTCCTAAGATATGACAGGAACTATTATAATAAAGAAAATTTTATTTAAAGGATATAGGAAAGCTCTTGAAAAATCAAAAAGTAATTATAAACTCCTTTCTTTTGAAGCAAACTTTATACTGGTAAAAATTCTTTTTGATGGCTCTCATGTATTCACTCAACAAATATTTACTAAGCTCAAAACTATGTGTCACTACTAGAAATGAGGAGATTAGCTAAAGAAGACCTGGCATGTTCCCTGACATTATGACATTTACAAAACTGTGGGAAAGGTAGACATTAATCAAATAATCTGGCAGATAATGTAGGTTATAAATTGAGCAAGGTTATCTTTAGAAAAAAGTCTTTGAATTGCAGGCATGGGTCTGAAGCTGAAAAGTGTAGGCATGATGAAGGCAAAGGAAAAGGCAGAGAGCTCGGTAGACAGAGGAAGGAGCCTGTCCTCAGAGGGGCCCAAAAGTGAGTGTGTGTGGGAGTTTGTGCTAATGTTCAGTAGGTGGAAGCTCAGGGATTTCCACTGTATTCTTAAGGTGAAGTCACAGATTTGGTGAGTAAAAATGGTTAATAAATTATATATATATTTCTATAATCATTCTTAACGATTTCTTAGTGATTAAAATTGTTTTGAATATAGGCTACTTTATTTCCCACAGCAAATATTGATGACAATTTCAAGTGAAGAAATTTCACTTTGGGTGTTTTCCCCAAGCAACAATGTGTTGCTACAGAGAAATCATATAAAACTTAAAGCAGAGGCTAAAAAATTGATCTTGTTGTTTTTAAAGTGTTTGGATTTTTTCTCATAATATTTTAGTGTCCTCAGAGTGCTATCACTTCCAACATGAGTGGTGATAGGATAAAAGAGGGAGAGAGAGGCCGGGCATGGTGGCTCACGCCTGTAATCTCAACACTTTGGGAGGCAGAGGTGGGCGGATCACCTGAGGTCAGAAGTTCAAGACCAGCCTGGCCAACATAGTGAAACCCTGTCTCTACCAAAAATACAAAAAATTAGCCAGGCGTGCTGGCGGGCGCCTGTAATCCCAGCTACTCGGGAGGCTGAGGCAGGAGATTCGCTTGAACCTGGGAGGCGGAAGCTGCAGTGAGCTGAGATCACACCATTGCACTCCAGCCTGGACAACAAGAGTGAAACTCCTTCTCAAAAACAAACAAACAAAAAAAAAAGGAGAGAGAAAGAGGACGTGGAGAGAGAGAGACATTTCCATTGCAAATAAGACTCAGAACTTGAGGAAACCGTGCTCGCTTTAGCTCTCCCTGTCATGAAGTGATGGGCTTTTCATAAGTTTACTATTTAAAAGTGTCTTTGTCTGCTGTGAGAGAAAACCAAAGAGAAAAGAGTGCTGTCAAGACTATTTCTTTTACATTAGCTAAAAGGATTCATTCAAAATATTTAAATAAGCCAGTCAGCCAAATAAAACTTAACTAATAGTTACTCGTTTTCAGTGGATACCTATCAATCAGGATGTGCTCAGATTCACAGCTCCTCAATATTAAATATCATGGCCACGATAGAAAAAAGTGGAAAAATATTCCACCATGTGCGGGGCTTAAGTCAATGATATATATATATATAATGCAATATTTATTGAATTTAGTTTTTAAGCAAAGCTTGCCTACTTCTAACCTAAAGTGTTTTCAAAGAACAAATAATATTGATTTCTGAATTCTCAATTGAAGTATGCCATGTCAAGATAGCATTTTAGGTAAGACAGGCAACTCTTCAGTGGAAAAATTCAATTATATTTCACTTATTTACTTGAGATGTGAAAATCAAGAGAAACCTACTAGAACTCGAATTTAGGTATATTCTCCACATGCTAGAAAATCTTGAAAGCCAATGGCAAATTTGGCTACAGATTTCTGTATATATGTGTGCATATATGTAGACCTGCACTCAATGTGTTGGCTGTAAGGAAAACAGAAATTCAGATTGAGTAGGAAAAAAAGTGTTCTTGCTTGCCAGTACCCTCATCTATAGGGCATCCTAAGGAAAGAAACAGGATCAGCAGTGGAATATGCTTGGCATTTTTACACTGGATGACCGTGTTTACTCAAAAGCTCCTTTGAGGACCAGACAGTAGCCTTACATTTCCTCTGGTATGAAAGCCCGACAATAGGGGAAGAATAAGTAAAATATAAGTATATAATAGTTGTGTTATGCTGAAACAGAATGTATTTTCTCTTTGATTTTCAGAGAGGATGCCCACTTGAACCATACAGCTGCCATTTTGGGCTGCAACAACGAGGCCAGTGTAGAAGGAGAATAAAGAAACTGGTGCATTTGGAGTCAGACAAAAAGTTCATTCATGGCTCTTTCAGTCTGGAAGATTCTGAAACTTTGGTAACATAGTAATTCCTAAATAAGAATAAGGCAAGTGGATTTTAATAAAGGGCAATACCAGTGATTTCAAAGAGAGAGAAATACTGCAAGGTGCTTCATCGTGAAAAGCAGTCCCACGAAGAAAAAGATTCTGTCAGAGCATCTTTATCAAATACAGTCATAATTGCCATTTCCTTGTAAAACGAAAGGCCCTGGCTAAAGCCACTTAAAACAGATGGATTTCAACAGAGCTCGTTTAACTCTCCCTGTCATGAAGTCATGGGGGAAAGGATAATATTTTTTAAAATCACCCCTGGTTTTTTTTTTTTGTTTTTTTTTTTTTGGTTTTGGTTTTGGTTTTGCTTTATATTCATTTCCATTGTGATTTTTAGCCCAGTCATTAAACAAAACTCAAATCCTGGGTTTGGTTCCAGAAAGGATCTCAAGACTATTCCCTTTCTGATCTCTGACTGACTGCCTCCACTGTGACGGCAATGGTAAACGGGTGGGGAGAGGACTCGAAAGGGTAAATTCACCTCTGTTTTATGTTTTCAAAAGCTTTTTGCTCTCCTTGTTGATTGAGCTCATAAACTGCCAAACACACAAAAAAAGTGGAAGTATCTGTAACAATAACACGCCTTCAAGAGGGCTGTTTTGAGACTCCCTTTCTTTTTCTTTTAATTTTTTCCCTTTCTTTTTTTTTTTTTTTTTTTTGAGACGGAGTCTCGCTCTCTCACCCAGGCTGGAGTGCAGTGGCGCAATCTCGGCTCACTGCAAGTTCCGCCTCCCGGGTTCACGCCATTCTCCTGCCTCAGCCTCTCCGAGCAGCTGGGACTACAGGCGCCCGCCACCACGCCCGGCTAATTTTTTGTATTTTTAGCAGAGACGGGGTTTCACCGTGGTCTCGATCTCCTGACCTCATGATCCGCCTGCCTCGGCCTCCCAAAGTGCTGGGATTACAAGCGTGAGCCACCGCGCCCGGCCGCCCAGCTGCTTTTATAGGAAAAAAGCAGGTCAGTGTGCTGCTTGCCAGGCTTCCCACCCCTGTCCCTTTATCTGATTCCCTTGGTGATGGTGACTTTTCTCCTTACTTTTTTCGGTCAGTGATAGAAGAAGGAGGGGTACGTAAAGTGCTAAAACTTAAGTGCACAATTCATGCTCAGCATCTGTCTCCTCCACCCTGTCACTATGCTTGCTCTAGGCATACAATCAACCTTAATAGAAAAATAAATAAATCAGTGAAAAAAAGTAAGCATCATTTCTGTGCTGAAAACAAGTCAGGGTTGGGAATGTTATCAGAATGTTGCCTTAAGGATGGCGGTTTCAGGTTCTTGGGTCTGACCCTTTACAAAACCCTTTTACCTTTAAACCCTGTGCTACACATAAAATTTTAATGAAAAGGCTTTCAGAAATCTCAAATTAACAATATCAGCAACAATCATGGAAACTTTTTATCCACATTTTCAAATATATACAATCAATATATAAATTACAGTGTGAGGTTTCCAATTTGTTCCTTCCTACCTTTCTTCCTCCCTCTTTTCTTTCCTTTCCTTCCTTCTTTCTTCCTTTCTTTTTTCTCCCTCTTAATTTTTAGAGACTGGGAGTCCATAGTGTAAAAATCTAAGAAAATTGGAGAAACTTTCATCTTTGCCTGGAATTAATTTTTTTTATTTCTAATGATTAAATAGAGTATTGATCCTGCCAGTTGCATAATTTAGATTGCTTTCAGATTGAGATATATATATACATAAAACAATTATATATAGTTATATATGTAATTGTTTCTATTCTCCTTCTATTGCCTTTCTACTTACTATTTATATTGTGTCAAATCACGTATTAAATCCAAGTAAGAAAATTAACATTTAGTGAAATAAATTAAGAAAATTAATAATATCTTTATTTGTTAGATATTTAATTTTAACCTATGCTTTCCAAGTCTGGTTTCTATTAAGGACAAATTAATCTAAGTCCAGGAATAGTGATTTCATTACAGTTAAATTTGTACTAATTTTACCAATCTTAATACAGTTTTAACAAGTATATACTGAGTAGTTTTATATGTACTGCATCATGCTAGGTTATACAGGCATTCAATTGCCTAATCTTTCCATTTCTTCAAAGAAATCTGCATCTTTAGATAAAGTGAATATTTACTTTTCCCTGCCCAAGTCCATACATGATTGCATCTTCTGACCAATATCCCTGGTTTTCCTTTGGTCCCTGTGGTCATGCATAAAAAGGCTAGGAAAATCCTTTCATCTCTTCAGCTTCAGGGTTTGGTTTAAGGATGCGCATACAACTTAAATTTTACAATGAAAGTTAACTTCAGGATTATCAGTGAGATTATTGACAAAAAGACATTCTCTTCCATGTAAAGTCAACAACAACATTCTATTAGAATGTAGATGCCTGGAGATGCTGGTGGTAAGTTTTTCCATCTCATCAGAACCAGCTTCAGAAGGAAGACGACCCCGAGGAACCAGAGATGAAAAGAAACTACTGACAACACATTCTGAGATTCTAGATCCAGATATACCTTAAGCCATAAATCCTAGAATTTCATATACATGATGCACTAAATTCTTTTTCTTGCTTAAGTCAGTTTGGATTGGGTTTCTGTTATCTGATTATTAAGTAGGAAAACAGGGCAACAACATACATTACTCTAAATCAGAGGTCCACAAAGTGTGGCTCATAGATTACAGCAGCAGTAGCATCACCTAGGAACTTGCTAGAAATGCAAATTTTCTGGCCCCATCCCAGATCCACTGAACCAGAAACTTTTGGATGGTGGCTGAACAATCTGTGTTTTAACGTGACCTCTTGTTTTGCACACTCAAGTCTGAGAACCATGTTCTGACTCATTTGTATCTAGAAAAATAATATAAGGCTAGACTAGATTCTTCTTTTCCATTGATGTTTCAGTCGCATTATGTAAACACCTTCAGTTGAAAATCTAGATAAGATTCAGAATAGACATCAGATTTGAGTAGCCAATGAAAGGAGAGCCTGAATGTGGCAGGAAGAAGGGAAACGTTGCCAATACATCAGGTTTCCCTGGACATTTACAAAGTAAAATGGAATAATTCATTAATGAAGGTGCATCTTGAAGATCGGATCGTATCTATATCTTGGCCTGGAAATATTTTACTTGTCTCTTCAGTTAGAGAAACTGCTGACATTCAGAAAAGCAATTGTGAGCTAAGAAAGAGTCAGACTCGGGGAGATCTTTTAAAAGTGAATAGAATCAATAGGAGAAGCCAAGGGTTCAAATATTGGAAACATAAAATATGTCACCATGAGGCCATGTGTGGGTGGCTTAAAGGAGGTAAAGCCAAGAATCAGGACTGAATCAATGACAAATTGCTTTTAAAAAAGGTCCACGTTTGGCAGGTTCTTTTGTCCTCTGCAAGCTGCTATTTGCAGTCTGAGAGTGCTTTTACCTTATCTGTGAGCAATACCACTTGAGCAACTGACATCTGTTTCCATCCAGCCAGAGAACCTCTTGTCATCAATGAACTAATGACACAGACAGATCCAAATGACTGTCAGATCTGCCAGGAATCAGTATTTTTTAGCCTTCAGTGATCTCCTCTGTCCTGGAGAACAACTGTATGTCATGAGGGCTCTGACATCTTCTCTGACCATCAGTTTATTTTCTTCTCTTAATACAGAATCAACTGCATTAAGGTCATGGTAGAAATCAAAGCTAAAACAGTTATTTTAAAACATCATGATGTAAGTGCTGTAAACCTTCTTAGAATTTAAACACGCTCAGGGCATGAAAGAGAAATGATTATAACATTAAACACAATTACAAATGAGATTAGTACATTTTAATATGATCTAGGGACCCAGAACATATAAATATTTTAAATTGAGTCTTGAGTTTTTGAAACGATAATGCAAAGTCATTAAGAACTTAGGTTTTCTGTTAGAGTCATGCTGCTTGAGATCACATCTCAAATCCTTACTTTCTAGTTATGACGAGTAACCTCTCAAACCCCAGTTTCTTTGTCTACAAAATCCTAATAATGAAAGTAATTGCCAAGAGTCACGATGAACCAGTGAATTAACACAAACAAGCACCTTACATGTGGTCCAACACTTCATAAGAAATAATAAATTATTAACAATAAAAATGTGTATGGTTATTTATGCTGTTTCATCCTTTAGACATCCTTTAAACTGCACCAAGATAAAAACCAAGAGGTGACAAGTTACAAATAATTTCAAAATCCCCCTTCCTTTTTCTTTAACATAAATTATTACATACTTAAAAATAGAAAAGAACAGGTTGAGAGGACTCTAAATAATCATCCAGAGAAGTTTTATACATTTTAGTGGCTGCCCAGAAAAGCAGAAGGACACTTTGTTAGTGTCAGGCAAAAATGAATTACATGTTCTCCCTGCTACCGTCATAGCCAAGTAAGGTCCATTTTTGTCTCATGATTCATGGATTCTTTCCAAAATTTAGCACATGCTAATTGAACACCCACTGTGTGCTGTCACTGAACAGGCTCTAAAACTAAACCAATGATTGTCACTTGTAATTGTCTTCAGCTAAACTCGCAATAAGATCATTTGTCTGATAGAAGAGATTAAGTATCAACTATATTTCTGTATAAATTTTTCATTGCAGTGTCAAGTATTTTAAATGTGATCTCTGACTCCCCAACGCACAATTTAAGGGCACTTGAAGTATCTTATAACTTTTAGTGAACTTAACTTTCCTACACTGTACTGTCCCGGAATCAAGTATAATGTCTGTGTTTTTTATATTCCCTGAAACTAGCTCAAAGCCTGTGCACAGTGGGTGCTCAGTAAAACTTCTATTCCATTGAAATCTGCCTATGAAACCTATAAGAATATATATATATTTATAAAGAATATATATTTATAAATATATATAAAGAATATATATATAAAGAATATATATATAGAATATATTCTTCCTATAAAATTATTTTTGAGTTTTTTATATATATATATATAAAAAACTCAATGCCTAAGAACAGGTTATGTTGCCTTTCTTACATGAGCAACTTAGTGGCCTACTTATCAACTATTCCTTCGTCTGCTGTTGCAATGGAACGTGTAGATAGAGAGAACATTTAGGCAATGATCTATAGTTCAAGACTCAGTTTAATTATTGGGTCTATCTAGGTCAAGCTCGTCTGCAAGCCATGGCTCTTAGGCCACATGTGGCCCAGGACAGTTCTGAATGCAGCCCAACACAAATTCATAAACTTTCTTAAAACTTTATGAGGTGTTTTTTTTGTTTTTTTTTTTTTTAGCTCATCAGCTATCATTAGTGTTGGTGTATTTTAAGTGTGGCCCAAGATAATTCTTCCTCCAATGTGGCCCAGGGAAGCCAAAAGATTGGTCAGCCTTGATCTATGTAATTACCATTAAATTACTTTCTATGCTATAATTTCACTATGCAGAAACTTGAAATTATACCATCAACTCTTATGAAAAAGAAAGAAAGAGAGAGAGAGAGAGCCGAAGAGAGAGAAAGGCAGAAATTACGGCTATGCAAAAAAAAAAAAAATTATTTGAAAGAATTTTTAAAAGAAAAAACAGTGTAACTTGATGCAGGATATTATTATTTTGTTTTATAAAGAAAGAATCTAGTAATGGGCTAGATTTTTGCACCATGTCTTATCATGTGATGCAAAATTATACAAGCAGGTCATTTGGCCTGAAACACCTTCTTGCTCTTCATTAATATCGACTCTTGTTTTTTTTTTTTGCTCTGAAATACATTGCATTTTTAAGTGTTTCTTACATAATTACAAACCCTGGACAAACAACAGTTTCATTCAGAATCAGTCATCAGTTAACTCTATAGCAATCTTTAAACACCTGGCATGAGTGGGTTTTGGGTGATGCTTGGCTGAGACAAAGACATGGAAGTCTTCCTAGTAAAGGGAAAACCTGGAGAGAAAATAGAGGATTTGAAGGAAAGGAGAAGGAAACTTTAGTTATTGTCACTTGTATCTAATGGACAATTGACATTGTATTTGAAAGTATCTAGTAATTATACCTGGGTAGACAACTGGAATAGGCTACTGCTTGGGGTTTTTTCCATCCTTCTTTACTGCTTCAGCTGTGTAATCAATTTTGTGGAAGACTTTTAACTGTAGCAGAGTCCTCATGATCATCATCATCATCACCAACAGGAAGCAACTTTTGAGGGGCTTTTAGTGCTAAAATTTATCTTCCTATAAAATTATTTTTGTAAGACACTCAGGGAACTTAAAAACAGTTTATTAAATAATTATGCTTTCAACTGGTCACTCATAGCGCTTTTTAGAGCAAATACATGTAAGAACAATTATACTGGACTGATCCTGGAAGAAGTAATTAAAAGAAAAGGAAATGATATGCCATACTAAGTCATTTCACTGGTCATAGGAGAAAATACATATAAATATTGACAAAGTAATACAACTTTACATATATTTAGTAGGGCTCCCAATTAAAATACAGAAAGCCCAGTTAAATTTGGATTTCTGATAAACAACTCAGAGTATTTTAGTATAACTATGTCTCATATAATTATTACTTATGCAAAAAATATCATTTATCTGAAATTCAAATTTAGCTGGGTGTTCTTTATTATTTTTTAGTTTTGCTAAATCTGCCATCCCTAATACTAAGTCATTTAATCTTCATATAATTCAATGAGGTGAATAATATTATCTTCCAGTTCTTTATAAGTTATATGAGACATAGAGAATGAATATTTATTCTAAAGACATACAGTTAATGTGTGGTAAAGTTAGATAGTTTGGTTCTAAAGCCCTGTCTTAACTGCTATGCATACTGTCTCCTTAGGTTACAGAAATGTTGTTTTACCTATGACAATAGTTAGACATTTTCACAAGTGTAAATGAGAATGACTTGAGCAAATCCATATTCAATCAATGTTTCTCTTTAGTAGCACATAAAGTTTTCTTTTTAGCAGACGGTGAGTTATGGTCAGACCCAACTGGAAAGACAAAAATAATTAGGCAAGGACAGTCTTAATTTTCCAGGTCTCAAACAATAAAGGCAAAAAATCCATATAAGCCTGTTTAATCTACATTGCAGATTTGGAACAGTTTTCAAATTCTTGACCCGATAAATGCTGATTGTCGGTGAAGCAACATTAATATTAATTACTTTATTATGACAATAAAACTAAAAGAGTGGCTAATTTCAGCTTAGATTCTCCACAATTTCCTTATGTTTTTACTTTGTATCCAGCAGTCTCCTGCAGAAGCTTTACAATCTACGAAGCATTTTGCACCTGTGACAAGTTCTGAACCCCCTCATTCCTGTTTTGATTGTTTCATCCTGACATCCCAAGCCTTTCTCTGCACAGTCTGGAGAGGCTCATCTATCTCTTTACTAAACTATGTTTCTTTATTCTTCTACTTTTATCATTCCTTTCCTTGTTTTCCTGAGCTTTCCAAATTTGTTCACTCTACACCTGCCTGCTACCAGTTCATTTCTCTTCCTAATTAATTTCCTTTCCAATACGCATGCATTGATTTGTTTTTCTTTAACTCCTGGTTGTTTCCTGCTCTGCTCTTTGATTCCACCTTGAAAAGAGAATAATTAAACTATTCTCCTACATTCAATTTTTCCACTTTATTCTTCCTTTAGAGTGGGTGGAATTTGAAGTTTGTCACACAAAAGCAAAGAAATCAAGTGACTATTGTAACCTTACTGACACTGCCTTCTACTTGCTCTCCTGCTTAATGTTTTAATTGTAATGTAGACTCCACCAGCATAAACCTACTAGGAGTACTTTTTTTCAAGAACCTGGAACAGAGTTAAGTGTCTAGTAAAAGGGTATTGTAAGAATAAATCACCACTACACTCAATGCTTTGCCCAAGCTTCCCAGAGCAGTACTGCTAGTCTCTGTTTTTCCTGTTTTTCTTTGAATGCATAAAAATAAACAAGAGTAAATGGTATAGGAACCATTTAGAGAAATTAAAATTGTGTTGCCATGTGTATGTGTACAGTTTCAGTTTTTGAAAGGTTTTAGAATGTAGATTACAGGAAAATCTTGCAATCTCAGCATTTCGGATTCTGCAGTATCAAGACTGATAGTGAATTATAGATAGAAACATATGAATACCTTTTCATATGTTTCAAATGATCATTCAAAATTGTACCTAGTCATGGGGTAGACACCAAGTATGGGAGGGCTTTTTATTTCTGTTTTGTTTTGTTGTACTTTATTTTATTTTATTTATTTCTCAGGCAGAAGCTCATTGCTTTTTTCCAGGACAAGACTAATTAATGCTTCCTTCACCACCTATGACACCTATGAAGATAGCTGTACCTTTTGTTAAAAATACCAACATAATTCTTTTCTGGTCTTCTTACAAGGAATATAACAAGGCAGGTTTTGTTATTTAGCTTAGTTTTTGTCTAAGTTTCTTCCATGTAAAGACATGATGTATAAAAAAACATTGTTTCTGGACTTCTTATCGGCAAACAGAAAAGTACAGGCATTTTCAAAAAAAAAAACCACCAATTCTAGTCACAATCAGGGAGAAAATTTAGTAACTCTTCATTACTTGCCATCATTATAGATTTATTATATCAGGCCATCTACATCTGCTGGTAGATAACTATTTTTCACCTATACAAATGGAATTCCATCAGATTCAATTTAGTAATTAAGCAAACAAACATTATTGAAGACCTACATTCTAGACCTCCTATTAATTACTGTCTATACCAAAATGAATACATGGTGTGTTTTTACTTATCAAAGTAAAAAGAATGAAAAAATCCTATGCTATACACTAATACTAATTCTAGATAACAGAATTTCCAGGTCATTAAAATGGATTCTTATAAGGACCAAACTTAAAAATGTGTACCTATTTTGCTGTAAATATTTCTAAAATATACTACAGAGCTTTTCCAGGCTTCTTAGAGTATGTTGTTGAATAACAGTTAATTCAGTCTTGATGACTCAGGGCTGTGATTTAACTCTCCTCATAGTTGTATGTAATTTATATAATATGCCTCCTACATGTTTTCCTCTGTGGTCTTTCTGATAAACTCAGAGGCTCAGATGAGGTCTACTAAAACAGTCATCTGCCCCTCTTCTAAAACAGACACTTGTGAAAGTTGTGATGTTGGCCTCTGATATTTGACTCTGCCGGTTCAGTCATGACCTCTCACTATTTACTCCCCTAGATGTCTCCACGCTCCCTCTTCCAGTGGCTTCTTCTTGGCCTGGTTTGACTTAGAGATGAAACATCCAAGTGTGCTCGTTTGGATATAAGCTGAAATTAAATGGATCTTGAGTGACAACCTATGGGGTTCTCTCATAACGGGTTAAGCATATCTTATAATAGCCGTTGTAGTTGCCCAGAAAAATTTGGTATAAATTCCTGATACAGTAACTGGTTATGAGATCTTTGGACAAGTTGTGTTACTAAAAAGCATATCACTACATTGCTATTCATAGAATAGCAACAAAATGTCACAATATAATAGCAGTCAGATATGTCTACATATGTTTAAATGTATACTTAAAATAGATATAAGAAAGCCAAAGTTTCTCTAGATAGCTTCCCCTGCAATGGAGCAGTCATCAACCTTTGAAGGTTTTTACATAAACCTACCCATTTCAAATAAAAATATATACACATATATAGTATACGCAAATATTTCAATATATGACAGATATGTGATTTGAGTATACACAATTTGGAAACTTCCTAATTTTCTTCACCGTAGGACTTTATCATCTGGATTAAATTAGAACTAGGGTAAAATCTAATGTGACTCTGTTCCTGGAAATGTTAAGTACATCTAGAAGGCCTGGTTGAGCTACTGCTGGAAGCTAGAACAAGAGTCATGACTCAGTTGGTATAAGAAAAACTCAATTGTTTATAGTGTAAGAGAATAGATTTCTAAACTTACGTACTGTTTACCTTTTATTCACAACCACATATAAAGATCTTCTATTTAATAATAACAATTCTAACTGCATTTTATTTTTAGTGTGCACAATTCTTAGTCTTAGATGTTTATCTAAAGCACAAAATGTCTTAGATCTTAATGTAGTATAATGTTTTACATTCTGTGAAAGGGCCTCAGCCTGCATGGCGATTAATAGTGTCAGACACTTTTTTTTTTTTGAGACGGAGTCTCGCTCTGTCGCCCAGGCTGGAGTGCAGTGGCATGATCTCAGCTCACTGCAAGCTCCGCCTCCCGGGTTCACGCCATTCTCCTGCCTCAGCCTCCCGAGTAGCTGGGACTACAGGCGCCCACCACCTCCCCTGGCTAATTTTTTTTGTATTTTTAGTAAAGACGAGGTTTCACCGGATTAGCCAGGATGGTCTCGATCTCCTGACCTCGTGATCCGCCCGCCTCGGCCTCCCAAAGTGCTGGGATTACAGGCGTGAGCCACCGCGCCCAGCCGTGTCAGACACTTTTTACCTGAAACATGTCTGGCAACATTGACCGTGAAGCCTGGCCTGTGGCCTGGCCTTGTGTGCAGCTGGCTCCAAGTGTCTCACCTAAGTACTGTGATAGAGACCATTAAAGATACAAAGACTTAAAGAAACTTTCCAACTCCGGTTTTGTGATTAGTCTAAGCAAGTATGTTTGTGGTTTCTGAATATAGAAAATGGTTTCAAGAAAGTCTGTTCCATTTTTAGTTAGCTGACGTGTATATTTCTTTAAAACCTAATAGATATTTGATATGAAAGATATGGTCTTTGCCCTTGAGGCACTCACTTTCTCTTGAAGAAAGGAAAAAGATTAAGAAGAGAGAACAGCAGAAAGTAGGGGGAAAGATAGCAAAGAGAGAGATCAATAAACATTTTGGGATATTGAAACTAACTTATTTTAGATTATTATATGTTACACATACACATATAAATCTTTAGGATTCACCTTGAACAACCTTAGAAATGAGATAATTCTTATTCTATCCTTCAGATATTCCTGAATAATCAAACTGACTTGGATTCAAGTATAGAATCTGACTTTCTCAATACTTGACTTTTTCTGTAAATTTTCTATTTACATTCTATTTTACATTGCAAATGAACCCTGAAAAAATACCGCTATTCATCATACCAACCTTTATCATTATTCAGCAACACATACTGTTTGGGAAAAAAACTTCTCTACATAAAGGATCTTGGTAGTGAGAGATAAAATACTACTGTCATTTTTTAACAGCCGGTGTTAGTGTGTAGCACTGAGAGCTTGCTGAATATAAACAAGAAAAATGATCTACTGTACCAACCACATACTGTTTATGTGGTTGCATATAGTGGTGATGACAAGCAGTAATTTCAAAACTACTGCGTAAGATCTCATGCAATTTTCTGCGAAAAATAATGATATACTGCAAGGACATCATTTAAACTATCACTGAATAACAGGGAGTTATGTGAACGATTAAGGTGAAATCTCATAAAGCATTGTCATTCTAATAATAGCAATCTGATTACTTGGACTTGTAATTACATAACAGGAAACCAAAGTCATTGTCATAATACTCCAGGATTATTGATTTTTCTAGCAGAAAGCACTATTTTATAAGTGATACAGTGGTGGCTGCTGGTATAGGTAATGCCTATAACTGTTTTCTAAATAAGGTTCATTCATTAATAAGTTACAGGTTAGATTATTTCTCTTCTCTGGAGGATGAGAGGATGTGGAATAGAGAATTAGGTTTTTACCAAAAGGTCAATATCACCAAAGTGCATTTATTGCAGAGAGGTGACAGAACAGGAGGGAACTGTTCTTTTCACCTGCCACTGATTCTATCTCTGACCCTTGGATAATAGTCTTGTCAATTGCTTACTTGAATATGTATTCATTCTTCATTTATTTATTATACCAATAAATGGTTATTGAATATTTCTCATGGGCACTATTCTAGCTGCTGAGGGTATAGCAGTGAATAAGTCAATGTACCTATTCTCATGAGAAAATAAACAAGCAGAACAGCCAATAAATTCAGATAATGCAAAGTGCAATTGAAAAATAAAACAAAGAATAACACAGAGATTAAGAGGGTAGGGAAGGGAAAAGTATTAGATAAGATGATCAGAAAATGATCTGCCTTAGGAGATCATCTGAATTGATGCCCAAAAGATGGGTGGTGTCAGCTACAGGTGGCTGTGAAGAGGAACATTCAAGGCCTAGAGAACAGCAAACACGATATCAATAAGGCCAAAATTGACATAGTAAGTTTGAGGAATAAAGAAAGTTCAGATTGCTCGGGGCACAGGAAATAAAGGGGAGAAAAGTCAGGAGAGGAAGACAGGAGCTAAATGGATCAGGTAGTACCTTATAGGTATCAAGATGTTTGGATTTTTTTTCTTTTGAGTAAAGTGAGAGGCTATTAGTAATTTTTAAGCAAAGAAAGAACATAATAAGATTCATGTTTTTAAAAGAATAATTTAGTTAAGCATTTCTACTTAGACGTGTCAGAAAAAAATAAAAAGAAACACAGGGCAGGAAGGTGGTGAACGTCTCTGCATTGGATAGATGTAGCTATAGAATGCAGCTTTGTACCGGGGAGAGTTACTCTACAAATAATTAACACATGTTAGGGAGACGGTAGCAAACCTACTTCTCGAAACAAGTCATTTCCTAGTGCAAAAAGGACTTGATATTTACCATATTATCACGTTAATATTTCCTCATATAGTTCTGACTCTTTAATTTAACCTCCAAACCTGAAAACCGTGTCTATTTCCAGGGAGCTCCTGACATATTGAGCTTTTTCAGATAACATATTAACATAACTTGGTCAATATCTCCTTTTCAAATTATATTACTACAGACTAAATAGCACCAATATGAATGTTTACAGCTTCATAAAATCGACTGTGTCATGTACAATGGAAGCTATGGCTGCCTGCATATTGTAATATTATTGCATTACAGGAAGGTAATTGATTTGTTTAAAATGTTGCAACAATAAACCGTTTCTCAGAAAAGATTGCTGCTTAACCAAGAGCACACCAAAGTCAATATTGAAAGACAATTCATAGAAATTAAATTTTGATCCGTTTTGCAAAATAACCTCGTCATATTACATAAGGATGGATTAGACAATATAAATGATTCAGCATGGTCAAACCATTATGAACCATTTCTGTTCTGACAGATTCAGGCTTATAATTAAAATCAAAGCCAAAGAGAATAAAAACTGTTGAATATAGAGATGTCAAAATTTTCTGTAGGGGCATAGCACAAGTCTGTGGGGTGGAGGCATTATAGATCTTACACTGACATTCCACTATACTTAATTACATTTCTTCTGTTGAAAACTGGAATTATAAGTGCTAGCCCCTGATTGGAGTGTAACAAACTAGAAAAGTCACTGTTTGTGCTGCCTATTTTATCCTGAGTCATTTACCAATACAGTATATTGACTAACAGATGAATCAGCTTGGGAAGAATAAATTCATAATGCTTGAAATACCTGTAGTATTTCCTGTGTGAGCACATAAGTATCTGTAGAGAGCTCAACTAATTGTATTGTTGGCATCTGAACATCTATTAAACAGATAATCACATCAATATCATTGGTTTTACATTTAAATAAGAACATCTGTTCAGAAATGAAAAACAGTTTGAAGAGTTCAAGACATAGGTATGATTAGGATTCATTTTCTGGTGTTTTTTGGGCTCTTTCCTGCCTATCTAGTATTACATTGTATGAACTTAAATAAATTCTGTTGCTCTTAAGCACAATCAGGCCATATTCATCAATGATTTATTACTGAACAAACACGTCCTCACTCTAGAAAATATCAAGAACTATCTACATGACTTGAAAGACATCTTTTCTTTATTATCTCTGAGTTAGAAGTTAGAAGAGTGATTATAACGACTCATTCAAAGTCATTTTTTGTTTTTTTCCAGCATGGACAGAATTGGTATTTCAGGAAGTATCTGAACATATATAAACAGTATTGTCATCCTCTGGTACAAGGATGGGTTGTTCATATGCAAAAACGAGTGTGCTGCTTTACTGTCATTAATTTTCAGAATAGCTATTTGGGATTAAAAGAGAGACTCACAGTGTACAGTCAAAAAACATTATAGGCTGGGTGCAGGGTCTCACACCTGTAATCCCAGCAATTTGAGAGGTCAAGGCAGGCAGATCACCTGAGGTCAGGAGTTTGAGAAGAGCCTGACCAAAACAGTGAAACCCCGTCTCTACTAAAAATACAAAAATTAGCCGGGCATGGTGGCGCATGCCTGTAATCCCAGCTACTTGGGAGGCTGAGGCAGGAGAATAGCTTGAACTCGGGAGGCAGAGGTTGCAGTGAGCTGAGATTGGGCCACTGCACTCCAGCCTAGGCAGCAGAACAAGACTCCATCTCAGAAAGAAAATAAAAAAACAACAACATTATAAAGGTGTGGTATATCCAAAGATAGGTCATATTACGTTCACCTCAGTGCCTGAACCAATTGAGCTTCCTCTCCTCCATCGGAGTCAAGGCTTGACTTACCCTCAGTCCTCTGTATAAGATGGTAAATGTAGATTAACAAAAATTAAAATAAGAATCCCAAGCTTGATAACTGGCTAACACTTTCAATGAAAACAAAATCCGAAATAATAATTCTGTGATATGATTACATTTTTGGAAGGTGTTGATAATTCATTAGTGTATGAAATGAATTCATTAGTTCAATAATTAATTAGTGCATGAAAGACAACAAATTTTTGTAGAGAGAAAGCAAGCAAGCGTCAGCCTTCTCTGTGTTCTTTTATCCTATAATTATATGCAGTAATATTCCAACTGCTCACATCTTTTCATGAGAACTAAATGTTGAAAGGAAGCAATCTCCATTTGGCCCACAGGTGCATTTAGGTAAGTATACAAATGTATACATTTACACATGTACTTGGTAAGCCAATTATGGATAAATGCTATTTACAAGTTTCCTAAACTGAATCATCTAAGCCCCATAGATAAGTTTACTCTCACCTGAAATTCTAAATTTTAAACAACCAAATATCAGGATCTCCTACTAAAATGAGGACACCATTAACTGATACTGTCACAGATGGCTACTGCTAAATGACTGTCTTAACACTTGAAGTCGCTCCTGCTCACCATCGGGTCCATGTGGGCCATCATCCCTGTTTTTTTTTTGCTGCAATGCACAGGTCTAAGGGTTTCAGTGCCTAATCACCTGCATTCCTTCATCATCAACTTACTCCATGATTGTTAATGGCATCCCTATCTTCACTTACCATTTGCCAAGTAAACAGATTTGATGTTTATTTTCTACCCAGATTTATGATCTAAGAGCTTCAAATGTGTGTAAATATCTTTCTTCCTAAATTTTCTCATTTAACACATTATACCTGAAGGTTACAGAAACAAACAATGTTTCAAGAGTGGTTAATGATTCTCTGTCTCTCTCATACAGACACAAGAGAGAGAAGGAAAAAGAGAAAGAGAGAGTGTGTGTGTGAGAGAGAGAGAGAAGGGAGAAGGTTCTAAAACATTTTCTAAATCAGAGGACATAGGGTTAAAAGGAAATTGCAGAGGTAGTCCATCAAGAGGATATCCTCTGAATGCGTGGGTCATATTTGTTATTTAAATATTCGTGGGTAATGGATGCAGTCAGAGAGTGTTCAGATGAGGACTGACAGCCAACCAGAGGCTATGAAATGAAAATAAAATTGTGCCATTTATGAGGGGCATTAGCTACATTGAAAATTATTTTAAAGCATATGGAAGTTTTTTGTAGGTTCACATTTCCATTGGAAGATTCATATTGTTCCCTTGTGTATCCAAATACCAAAACATTACCAAGCCTTTTGACAGATCATTTTTACTCTTTTAAAGGCCTGTTAAGAAACTAACCCAATGATAGAAGCATTTGGTAGTTTTTCCGTGGTACTTAAATCTCTCTTCTCGTGAGTGCGTTAATTCCAGACTCTAAGACAACCTACATCATCACTCCTGAGGTCTAAATAAGCCACTGTCTTTCCAGCTCAACACACACAGAACAGGGAAACAAATTTGTATATATATAAAAGTTCCAGTCAAGGTCTCATTTGTACTTGCTGCCTATTTTGTACCAGAATTATATGCCCTGAGATAGGGAGCTTTTTACTGGTAGTTGGCAGTTGCCCAGAGGCTGCAAACTAAAAACAGAAGAGGAAATGTTGTACTGCATTTTAATTCCCTTCAGACTTCAAATAGGGCATTTTCCTTTTGGTCCTAAACCCAGTACACTTCAGGGCATGGGGCTGCGAAAGAAAATCTATGACCTCAGGGAGAGAATGTACTTTCAAATGTGTCTGTTTTCCCCCTCTACTTCCTTTTTGTCTCCTGGTGGTTTGGTTTATCTTTTCTGAACACCAACACTTTCTTTTTGTTTCTAAAATGGGTTTCTAGCATTATGACTTCCTTTTTAAGGTCTGGGTTGTTTTTAACTTTTACACAGCCATCAGTTCCTGTGGAGGCCCTCTCATATGGCTGTGCACTCCCGATCACTTTTGTGAGTCCATCTTCTAACAGTTATCTGACTGCTCGCTCTATTTTCTCATGCATCACTCTCCTTAGCGTCTGCTGGTAACACTTTAAATACTCAGGCTTGGCTGAGCGGACCTCTCTGTGAACTGCAGTCCTTCCTCAAATGGGTTCATGTTTTCTAATACACATCTTCTGGAAGCAATCTATTTTCCCAGTAGTTGTGGAATACTTCCCTTTCAACTTTTTACGCACGTAAAGTCTAGCAAAACTTATTATCTATAAACTCTGCAGTATGGTATTAGTTCATGGCTAAAATAAAGGTGGCACAGAGGAAATAATGGGTAATACCTAGACTACTACTGTTCTGTAAACATGTTAGAGCTCAGAGAGAGAAGATTCTAGATTTCTCCTGTGAGCTTTTTCTACCCAAGGGAACTGCTATTTCTAGTATTCTCGAAATTCAAGCAATGGTATAAAAAAAAGAAGTAAATTGGACTGAGATGTAGCATTAAGAATTTTTCAATGCTTTAGTGAAAAACTAAAGCAAGTTAACAGAAATGAAAATGAAACGAACGATCTTTCCTGGCAAATAAACCACTCCTCAGGCAAAAGTTTGGTACTTTTACACAAGAAAGCAACTTTCCATTAGGGGCAATTTAAGAAATTACCATCTTAAAATTCTTCATGATGGTCCCATGGCCTGTAAAGGTTAATGACCCTTCAACAGCATGTATTTTATCACGTCATCAAATCACATTTGGATGATATTTAAGAAACCCCCTTTACCTGTAAAACCATTTAAGCAGTTCTGAAATATGCTCCAAAGTAAATCTTTGTCAACATTGACAACTGCATAGCCTAAGTTTATATCTCTTACTTATAGGAAATCTACCCACTTGTCTTAACCTCACAATAACACAACACATACAAAAATAGAATTCTCAATGTAAATGCAAGATTGTTTAAAATTCAGTGTAATCAGACTTCTTTATAAACAGTAAATTTTGAAAACAGAATTTGTGTTATTGTCCTACATTTCATCCAAAAACGCAACACTTTAAAATGTTTATTTAAACCATTATTCCATAAATGAGGAAGACTATTTCATAAACAACTAGTTTAATTAATTTTAGCATCTCATCATTCATTGTATAACCTGAGCATTGACTTACATTTTCCCACATTTTTATCTAATGGCTAGAATTTTAGGTGTAAAATTTGGTAGTTATGTTTTTCTGAAATTAATTCAGTAGCTTTTCCATTAATAGTAGTTTTTAACTTACAGTTATTAAATTGACCCTCCTTTCTCTAGAGAACATTATAAGCTTGCATGATGAAATTATTTTAAAATGTTTTGTGAATGCTATACCCATCCTAATATAGAATCAATTATTAGAGAAGCAGAAGTAATGAGACACAGATGTTAAACAGCCATATGGCAGAAGTGAAGACAATGGAGGTTATCAATAAAATAATACATTGTTTGCTAGAAATTCATGAGAGGGTCGTTTCACATTCAATAATGCCCTAGCACAGCTTTTCTAAATAAATTGCAAAGAAAGCTGACTAGAAGCTCCTCTAGAACTAGAGAAGCTTATTCTGAGACTCATATTAAACAGAGACTTCTTTGACCAACACTACAACAAAATTGATTGTTGATTTAAGAGATAAATTGAAGGAAACATAATATCAATTTTTTTCTTGTGCCATAGAAGAGGAAAGAATGTGAGTAAATTATGAGTCTGATATTTAATTAGAATCAATGAAAATGCACGATTAAACTATCTGTTCCAGAGACCAGGAAATTAAACTGTCAGGAGGACACACATTTTTGAAATAGAAAATCTTCTCACCAATTCTCCCCATACCTGTCCTCTTGCAATAATCAATAATTGAGGAAATGATAAATGAGAAAAGAATAGGAAAAAGGAAAAAAAATCCCTGCTTTTCAAAGGAAACTAGTAAATGATTGTTCCAAAAGTAAGAATTACAAATTGAAATAAGAGCACATGCCTCTTTGTTTAAAACATTTCTTTATCAAAGAACCATTAAAGATTAACTTCTTTGAGTATAGCATGGATTGTTTTGGATGTAATTTGACTTATCAAAATGCTGGAAGTACATATTAGTGAAATGTAATAAAGGAAAATATATGCATTAAGAAAAACTATATATAAAAATTCTGGATAAATCTCAATGGTTTATATGAATTTAAAATAAATAACAAAACAGCAGGGTGTGGAATCATTTATTTGAAGCTATGAAAGTAATTTATTTTTAATACTCAATATCATGAGTAAAGAAAATGAAATAAATAGATTTTATTGGCTTTTGATCCTCTCCATGTGGACAGATATGAATCAAGATTTTAAAAAGGAAAAATGATAGTGACTGTTTAATCATTGTTTTATAATGCAAAGAATATTAGTCTAAAGAAAATTAACCTGAATATCAATTTCACATAAAACTGTGTAACTTTAGGTAAATCACTTCATCTATTTGAATTTCTATTTCCTCAATTGTAAAGTATAAATATGTATTGCCATTTTGTGTATTTCACAGGCTTTCAGTGAATGTAAAATCAGATTGTATAGTCACAAGTATTTTCAGAATTATCACATTATGTGAATGTATGATGCCAATTTACTGTTGCTATGAAAAAGAATCAAGCTGAGAGAGAAGAGGTCTTTTGATATATGGAAATGTTCCAGGACCTCATTTATCTAGAGTGGGGAGCAGGATTGTGCAAATAGATAAGACAGGCTTCATTCTATAAATATATACCTTTTCAGACTCCGTAACACCCCTCTTGTGGAATTCCATCCATAACACTGTGTCTCATCCACACGCGGGATCCGCCCCCAACCACAAAAACCTGTAGGATAAAAGTTTTCTCCGAACATTGTGTCCTGGGTCCTGAAATCTACTCTTAGTGTTTTATTTTTCTCTCTTGGTCTTTTATTAAATTTTAATGAGTTATGGCAAAATGTAAATTTGTTTCTATGTCTACCAGACACACATCTGTGCATATATGTGTACATTCATAAGATCCTGATGTCTTTGTGCAAAAAGTCCACGCAACCACCATTTGCTTGATATTCCGAGCAAGATTTTTGCAGGCTCCAGTCTTTCAGAGAATTCCAAAGATGTTTAGTATCAAACAGCACAAAGAGGGGAAAATATATGATATAATAATTTGGTATGTCGATCTATCTTTAATTATTACTATGTGAGCTTTACTTCAAAATCTTCCCTCTCTCGTTTCTATAGTAAATGAGAAGAACATGATGGTACAGTGCAAAGCTTTAACTGCTCTTTCCTAGAATTACTACTAAAAAGCCTTTTTAGCTTTTCTAATTCTACCAAATCATCACTCATTATGCTAGCAACCTATTACAACTGAGTTATGAATCATTCAGACTTTGAAAATATGGTTCATTTTAAACACTGAATACAGATGGGCCAGTGATTAATCCACATCTACTCACAAATAGTGTATTTCATCCCTTAGTCTCAGAGGTTAGAGAAAAAGACATTCTGAAAAAAAACTTTTTTGTTTTTGAGTCACAGTCTCTCTCTGTCACCCAGGCTGGAGTGGAGCAGCGCGATGATCTTGGCTGACTTTAAACTCCACCTCCTGATTCAAGCAATTCTTGTGCTTTAGCCTCCCAAGTAGCTGGGATTACAAGCATGTGCTACGACACCCGGCTCATTTTTGTATTTTGAATAGAGACGAGGTTTCATCATGCTGGCCAGGCTGGTCTTGAACTCATAACCTCAGGTGATCTCCCCGCATTGGCCTCCCAAAATGCTGGGATCCGGCCGGGCGTGGTGGCTCACGCTTGTAATCCCAGCACTTTGGGAGGCCGAGGCGGGCGGATCACGAGGTCAGGAGATCGAGACCACGGTGAAACCCCGTCTCTACTAAAAAAATACAAAATTTAGCCGGGGGTGGTGGCGGGCGCCTGTAGTCCCAGCTACTCAGAGAGGCTGAAGCAGGAGAATGGCGTGAACCCCAGAGGCAGAGCTTGCAGTGAGCCGAGATTGCGCCACTGCACTCCAGCCTGGGCAACAGAGAGAGACTCCGTCTCAGAAAAAAAAAAAAAAAAAAAAAAAAAAAAAAATGCTGGGATTACAAGTGTGAGCCACTGTCCCTGGCTGAAAGAAACATTTCATGGGGACAATTGTTCTGGAAATAAGATTTCAGTGTGCACACATATATATATTCAATAAGCTACATGCTCTTGGCACTCAAAGTTAAATTATAAAAATAATACACTTGAATAGTTATAAACCTGCAACAATTTCATCAAATCAGTTGACAAATTATCAATGATTTATGTGGTACCAACATTCCTGAATTGAACACAAACTGTGCATGAATACAAGGAATTTGGTGTACAGAAACAGTGATGACCCAGGAAGTTGTTATCATAGATTTAAGGAAGTATATAGTACCACAGTGGTGCTGGATGCTTTTCCAGCATTTAGAGAAACAGACAGTAGAGTTATGATTCAGCTCTTCCTCTGGTCATTTTAATCTGCTTTTAAAAACAGGCATTTTTCAAAGCAATTGATTACATGAGTTATATCATGTTCATGATCACACCACTACTTTTGCTATTTCTTGGTTTCTCAATCAAATTCTATGAAAAATTTTATTGTTCCCATTTTCTAATTCCGTAGATATTTCTAATTTTTCCAAAGATGATAAGGAAGTTCGTGCTCCTATTTTCTAATTCTTCAGATATTTGACTCTTTTTAAATCCAGGCCTATCAAAATATTTTTTATTTCCAGCTCATAATTCAAGGATGTACAACAGTTGATGGTTGCAGGATTAGACCAGGAGTTTGCACAACTTCCTCAAAAGATTCAGATAGCAAATATTTTAGGCTTTGAAGACCTAAATGTTTTCTGTTATAACTATTCAATGCAACCATGATAGTGTAAAAGTAGCCATAGATTATATAAAAGTAAATAATCAAGGGATTGTTCCAATAAAACTGTATTTGTGAATAATAAAATCTAAATTTTATATAATATCATGTGTAACAAATCTTTTGACCTTTTGCAAGCACTTAAAAATGTAAGAGCATGGGACCTACAAAAGTAAGCCACAGGCCAAATTTAGTTTTCCACGCCCTAGGTTAGGCAAATGTGTTATTTAAATAGAAAGAGCCTTTCACTCAGACAATGAATATTACTATAATCAAAAGCATCCTGGGAAAATAGGTGTTTCCAATAGCCCCTAACTTGAACAAAGCTGCTCAAGTCATGATAACGCCACTTAAATCTTGTTCTGTGCTTAATAGACCATCAATCACCATCAACAATTTATCACATATATTATTTCACTTAATTCCCTTTTCCTATAGACAGAGAAATTGAGACTGAAAATCATTAAGTAATATGCCTAAAGTCGCACAATTAAAAACTACTTCACACCTTAAAGAAGAAAGAAGCCAATGTGAAAATTTAACACATTAGGGAGTATGCAAGTCGTTTTTGTTAAAAAAAAAAAAAAAAAAAAAAAAAAAAACATAACATCACACCCTCATATTGACTGACAGATACAGTATTGGTGACTTTCAAATATTGCCATCATTAATAGATGCATTTATAAGTGTATTGGAGTGTGTGTTCTAAGTTTTAAAGAGAAATTCAAATATGTTCAATATTTGGCCAATTTAAATTTTTGGATTTTGAAGGGCATAATTTTAATGACAGTTATTAGTGAAGAAAAGTGCTTCGAGACTCATGGAAAGCCAGAGACTTTCGTTTCTAAGATGCTCTTGACTTTTTTGAAGGGCAACTTGATTGTAAAATGGTGCTTGGCTTCTGATTTAATTAGTAGTAATTTGGAATTTCTAACCTGTATAACAAATGATTTAGTTAAGGTCTTTAAAAAATGAGACAAAACATTATTACAATAAATACCACATTGTTATGATGAACTTGTAATATTTTAGGATCACTGAAATATTGTTACCTGGGTTTCTTATACTTTTTCCAGATTTCCTGTGTTGACTTCTCCTGTGCTCATAAACTGCCAGTACTACTCTTAGGAAAGCAATATTAAAATGCCATGTCAATAGTGGTGAATCATGCTCTACATTTTTAGTTCGCACAAATAAATATTAAAGAAAACCCTGTCAGTTGATATAAAATGAAAATGTATGCAAGACATACTATGTAGCTGCTAAAAAATATAACATCAAAAAAAAACAACATCCAAAATAGCACTTTCATATTCCAAAAGATATCATTCAAGTTAAAATCTTCCCTCCAAACAAGGAGCTTTTTTATAACAAAGCATGAATAACAAGTCTACTTACTCCTTAAGTATTAAAAGAAAGTCAATAGGTTATGTAGGAATTATTAAAATTCAAACAATGTCAATTTCTTCAACAAACATTTCCAACAGAGGTTCCAGATGTTTTACTGTATTTGAATACAGGCATAATCAAGAAAGTGGACTCTGCTATCCAGAAATTCATCTTTTCTTGAGACAGACGTGAGATTAGATTTGTTTCAGTTTTAAACATGCTTTGGAAGAATAAGACAGAAGAAATTATTCTGCTTGTAGCTGTCAAGTAAGATGACATTTGAGCTAAGTCTTAAAAACAGTAATTTGGAAAGATCTGTTTAATCTAAATTCTTCACATTCATGGTAATTACCACCAAATCTGATGTCCAGCGTGTTCATGAAGTGTTTGTCGTTTGGTGAAAATATCATGTCAAATTTCGTCTCTTTTGTCCCCTTTTTCACACATACAGATTGAGGACAATCTTTATAGCTCAATTTTAATTCTCAGTCCCATGTATTCAATAATACACATGTTGTGAGCATTAGAATTCAAACAAGATCAAGTTGTTATTTTTTGCAATCTATAAACTAGAGTTAACTTGGAGTACGTTTCTGGCTAAAATAAATAAATGTAAACAATACTTTCAAAAAAATGTAATCTAATAGAACATATAAATAGGTACTTAGAAATGGTCAAATGTAAGTTCATTCTACTCTCCATTATTATCTTTTAATGTGTTTTAAAGCATTTCAAAGAAGTTCTCATGTGAGGAAAGCTAGAAATCCGTAAATTGCTAAATATATATTATATAATATCTGCTGTAGGAGGAAAAGTCTCTGGAAATTTTCTGGAAGTTATGGCAGGCATCATGGCAAATTTCTAATAGCTTTGCTTTTTTGGCATTGAGTCAACCCTAAAAGATTATCCCTGCAATATTTCACTTTGAATTATGTAATGTTCTATTTTTTTTTGTGATAAACAAATATGAAATGATGGTGAATAAATCAGACATAAAGCATAGGATTTATGACTAGGTGAACATAGTCTTACACCTTTGCAAATTTGAACAATTGCAAGCTTTGCAGATTTGAGCAAGTTATTTAACATCTCTCCATCAGTATCTTTATACGTATAATAAATATACTAATACCAGCCTTCTGACATTATTTTTAAGATTAAATAAAGTAATTTAACTAAAAGAGTTAGGGCAGATTTTTGGCACATTATAAGCTTTCTATGATTTTTAATGTCAACTTCCCATCCTATTAAAATTTCATATTTGGAAAGAATATTAAAGATATCTATTCAAATATTTTATTATATTTAACATGAGATTGTATGGCTAAAAATATGCAGCTTTACTTCTTTCATATAATGTTTAAGCAAATTAATACCATGACTTTCTGAAATAGTATATTTATCTTTATAGTAATGGATTTCTACCATACTTCTGATATAGAAGGTTGTATGCTTTGATTTTTCATCTAACCTTTTTCCTAAATAAAAAGACATTACAAAAATTAGAGCCTCCAAGCATTGCAGGATAATGTGGAATATAATACTGTTAATCATGTAAAGGTCTGGCATTAAAATAGAATTAGCAGCAAATTAGGAAGAGGTAGAACATTTTCAAACTCTGCTCTCTTTCTCTCATTTTTAAGGTAGGCAAGTGTGGATGACCTTTTTTTCTATTCCTTCCTACTAATAGAGTTAGAATAGTTCTGTTAAACTATCTTTACTTTCTTTTAGTGCCTATTTGCAGTCCTATTGAAAATAAGAACTTATATAGAAAAGGTTAAAAGTTCCATATGGTATTCAGGTATTAAAAAAGATTAAGGTAGTTTTTTATGTACTGATAGCAAAAGATTCCCAAACTATTTCATTAAGCGAAAAGAGTAAGGTATAGAACAACATGACAGTTTGCTACTATTTGAGTAAAAACTAAATATATTTATTATCCATATACCCTAAATATCACTGTGAATGATAGAAATCCATTACTATGAAGATAAGCAAATATAAGAACTTTGTAAAATTGGTTGTCTCTTGGAGAGGAATCTGTGTAGTCAGGAATAATTTGCAGATAATCTTAGTTTTCACTGCATACCCTTTTGAACATTTAAATGTTACACCAGGCCAATCATGGTGGCCCACGCCTGTAGTCCCAGCACTTTGGGAGGCCAAGGCTGGAGATCACTTGAGCCCAGAAGTTTGAGGCCAACCTATCCAACATCCTGAAACCCTGTCTCTACAAAAAATACAAAAAAAAAAATTATTCAGGCATGATAGTGTGCACCTGCAGTCCCAGCTTCTCAAGAGGCTGAGATGGGAGGATTGCTTCAGCCCAGGAGGCTGAGGTTGAGGTTGCAGTGTGCTTAGGTCGTGTCACTGAACTCCAGCCTGGGTGACAAAGAGACCCTGTCTCAAAAAATAAAAAAGTTACACCATATAATTTTCTTTCCTTAAAAACAAACACAAGCTGGGTATGGTTGTACACAATAGTCCTAGCTATTGAAAAGGCTGTAGCAGGAGGATTGCTTGAGCCCAGGGATTCAAGGTTATAGTGAACTACAATCACACCACTGCACTTCAGCCTGGGTGAAAGAGCAAGATCCTGCCTCTAAAAGAAAAAAGAAAAAAACAAACACACAGATAAATAAAAACTTATTGAACATGGAGCACAGTAATTTTGAGTATTTATCATGGGCAAGAAGTCATGGCCTTCCAGGAATACTGAGAAGAGGGAAGTCCGTGGTGCAAGGTCTCATGGGACATAGGGTAATGAGGCAAAATACACTGATTCTCCTCACAGCTCTTTTCCTTTCTCCCATCCTCCCCAATCCCAACACCATGGAGATAAAGGAGATGAATAGGAAGAGTTCATTAAGAGTTACTAAAGTTTTGGAGTTGATAACATTTTTCTAAAAATCTCTACTGGAATCATATTTGAACCAGAGCATTGTTAATCTTTTCGTGGTCTTACCCCATGTTTCCACTGATTCTCTAGAAATATTATCAGTGCAGTTGTTGTCTTAGTTTAGGTTATTCCAAGATCATGGAAGATCTAGCAGGGAGATCCTGTTTAGGGTATTAAATAGGTCTGGTCATCATGATTTCAATTATGAAGGCTATAATTTAAACTATCACTTTAAAGAAAGTCTTCTCTTAAGAAATTTACCACTCTTCTTCTTCTTCTTCTTCCTCCTCTTCTTCTTCTTCTTCTCCTTCTTCTTCTTATTTTAGAGGAGGTGTGTCTCACTATATTGTGCAGTCAGGTCTTGAATGCCTGGCCTCAAGTGATCCTCCCATCTTGGCCTCCCAAACTGCTAGGATTACAGGTGTGAGCCGCTGCACCCAGAGAGAAGTTTACCACTCTTATAAACACAGACTTCTCCACATACTTTCGTCTTCCTGTGGGATCCAGCACCACTCAGTTTTCTTATTTTTTTATTTCTTATTTTTTGGGACAGGTTCTTATGTTGTCACTGAGGCTGGAGTGCAGTGGGATGATCACAGTTCACTGTAGTTTTCCTCCCACCTCAGCCTCCAGGGTAGCTGAGACTACAAATGTGCACCACCACTCCCAGCTAATTTTTGTATTTTTGGTAGAGGTTGTGTTTCACCATGTTTCCCAGGCTGGTCTCAAACTCCTGGGCTCAAGCTATCCTTCTGGCTTGGCCTCCCAAAGTGCTGGGAATTTTAGTGTGAGCCAGCATGCCTGGCTACCACTCAGTTTTTTAAAATACCATTTTCTGTACTCATTCTCAACAACTTAAAAGTTAACAATGAATAATGTAAAATCTTTATTGTCTGGTGCCCTGTATTAGTCCATTTTCACACTGCTGATAAAGACATACCCGAGACTGGGCAATTTACAAAAGAAAGAGGTTTATTGGACTTATAGTTCCACATGGCTGGGGAGGCCTCACAATGATGGCAAAAGCCAAGGAGGAGCAAGTCACATCTTACATAGGTGGCAGGAGGCAAAGAGAAATTATGCAGGGAAATCCCTGGTTTAAAACTGTCAGATCTTATGAGACTCATTCACTATCATGAGAACAGCAAAGACCCGCTCCCATAATTCAATCACCTCCCACTGGGTTCCTCCCACAACATGTGGGAATCGTAGGAGTTACAATTCAAAATGAGATTAGGGTGGGGACACAGCCAAATCATATAATTCCACCCCTGGCCCCTACCAAATCTCATGTTCTCACAATTCAAAGCCAATCATGCCTTCCCAACAGTCCTGCAAAGTCTTAACTCATCTCAGCATTAACTCAAAAGTCCAGAGTCCAATGTCTCATCTGAGACAAGGCAAGTCCTTTCCACCTATGAGCCTATAAAATTAAAAACAAATTAGTTACTTCCTAAATACAATGAGGGTACAGGCATTGGATAAATACAGCTGTTCCAAATGGAGAAATTGGCCAAAACAAAAGGACTACAGGCCCCATGCAAGTTCAAAACCAGAGGGGCAGTCAAATCTTAAAGCTCCAAAATGATCTCCTTTGACTCTATGTCTCACCTCCAAGTCACGCTGATGTAAGAGGTGGGTTCCCATGGTCTTGGGCAGCTCTGCCCCTGTGGCTTTGCAGGGTACAGTCTCCTTCTCAGTTGCTTTCATGGGCTGGCATTGAGTATCTGTGGTTTTTCCAGGCACACAGTGCAAGCTCTCGGTGGATCTACTATTCTGGGGTATGGAGGACAGTGTCCCTCTTCTCACAGCTCCTCTAAGTGGTTCCCCAGTAAGGACTCTTTGTGGGGTCTTAATCCCCATATTTCCCATCTGCACTGCCCTAGCAGAGGTTCTCCATTAGGGTCCCACCCCTTCAGCAAACTTCTGCCTGGGCATCCAGGTGTTTCCATTCATCCTCTGAAATCTAGGCAGAGGTTCCCAAACCTCAACTCTTGATTTCTGTGTACCCTCAGGCTCAACACCACATGGAAGCTGCCAAGACTTGGGGCTTGCACCCTCTGAAGCAACAGCCCGAGCTGTACCTTGGCCCCTTTTAGTCATGGCTGGAGCAGCTGGGACACAGGGCACCAAGTCCCTAGACTGCAACAGCAGAGGGACCCTGGGCCTGGCCCACAAAAGCATTTTTTCCTTCTAAACTTCCAGGCCTTTGATGGGAGGCATTGCCATGAAGACCTCTGACATACCCTGGAGACATTTTTCCCATTGTCTTGGGGATTAACATTTGGATCCTCATAACTTATGCAAATTTCTGCAGCTGGTTTGAATTTCTCCTCAGAAAATGGGATTTTCTTTTCTATTGAATTATTAGGTTGCAAATTTTCTGAACTTTTACGCTCTGCTTCCCTTATAAAACTGAGTGCTTTTAACAGCACCCAAGTCATATCTTGGATGCTTTGCTGCTTAGAAATTTCTCCTGCCAGATACCCTAAATCATCTCTCTCAAGTTCAAAGTTCCACAGATCTCTAGGGGAGGGGCAAAATGCCACCATTCTCTTTGCTATGTTTGCGAAACACAACAAGAGTCACCTTTGCTCCGGTTCCTAACAAGTTCCTCACTTCCATCTGAGACCACCTCAGCCTGGAGTTTTTTGTCTATATTGCTATCAGCATTTTGGGCAAAGCCATTCCACATGTCTCTAGGGAAGTTCCAAACTTTTCCACATTGTCCTGTCTTCTTCTGAGCCCTCCAAAGTGTTCCAACCTCTGCCTGCTACCCAGTTTCAAAGTCGCTTCCACATTTTCAGGTATCTTTTCAGTAGCATCCTACTCTACTGGTACCAATTTACTATATTAGTCTATTTTCAGGCTGCTGATAAAGACATACCCAAGACTGGGCAATTTACAGAAGAGTTTTGTTGGACTTACAGTTCCACGTGAAAGCGGAGGCTTCACAATGGCTGAAGGTTAAAGGCAACGAGGAGCAAGTCACGTTTTACGTGGATGGCAGTAGTCAAAGGGAGAGAGCTTGTGCAGAGAAACTCCCGTTTTTAAAGCCATCAGATCTCGTGAGACCCATTCACTGTCATGAGAACAGAATGGGAAAGACCCACCTCCATGATTCAGTCATCTCCCACTGGGTTCCTCCCATAACAAGTCAAAATTAAGGGAGCTACAAGATGAGATTTGAGTGGGGACACAGAGCCAAACCACATAATTCCCTGTTAAGTGTTTAAATTTATTATCTCCCTTAATTTGCACAACACTAATATGAAGTTTGTACTAGTATCCTCTTTCTACAAGTGAGGACACAAAGCATCAGAGAGATCAAATAACTTGTCCAGATTCACACAGCTAAGAAGAAGCACGTTTGCATTAAGAATCAAAAGCTATAATCCTACACATAAAAATGTATTGCCTTCTTCAACCACAGTGATTAGAAATTCTTCTAATGGCAATCTTCCTATAGCCCATCTCATACATTTGCTCATGGTCAAATGAATCTTCTCTGTCTCATGATTAGGGCCTCTAGTTTCTAAGCACTTCCACATTGTTGTTTTCTATTATGTGTTATTAGGCTTGTCTACTTCCTTACACAGTTTGGCCCGTGGTTTGCATGGTAGGCAAAATAATGGGCCTTCAAAGATGCCCATGTCTTAATGCCCAGAACCTGTGAATATGTTACCTTACATGGCAAAAGTAATCTTACAGATGAGAGTAAAGCTAAGAACCTTGAGATGAAAAGATAATTCTGGATTATCCACGTGGGCCCAGTGCAATCACATGAGTCCTTTAAAGCAAAGAAGCAGCCAGGCATGGAGGCTCATGACTGTAATCACAGCGCTTCAGGAGGCCAAAGTGGGAGAATTGCTTGAGCCCAGCAGTCTGAGACAAGCTTGGAAACATACTGAGAGCCAAACTCTAAATAATAATACTAATAATAAATAAAGTGAAGAACCTCTCCCAGTTGTGATCATAAAGAGACATGGCAACAGAAGAATTTTAGAGAGATGTGGCATTGATGACTTTGAAGACAAAAAGGCCATGAGAGAAGGAAGGAGAGCAGCTTCCAAAAGCTAGAATAGGAAAGGAAACAGATTTCCCCTACATGTTCCATAAAGAAACACAGCCCTGCTAGCACCTTGATTTTAGACTAGTGGGACACGTGTTGAACTTCTGACTTAGCAAAGAGTAAAATTACATATTTCTGTGATATAAGCCATTAAATTTCTGATAATTTGTAACAGTAGCAACAGAAAATGAATACAGTTTATCCACATGGATCTTGGTGATGCTTCCCTTCACCTCCTCCTAGGTCTACCACACCAGCCCCCAAACCTAGGTAAGTTCTACTCCACACTGACCTTGACATAATTAAACCAGAATCTGCCAAGTTCACACTTCTTATTATGAGCATGCCAATATCATCAAGTTTTTGGTCACTTGCAGCGGAACCCACTCCCAATAGACTCACTCAGTTAACCTCACCTTGACAACCCTCTGATGGGGGAGGCATATAGGCACCATTTTACAGATGAGGTAACTCATGCTCAGATAGTTGGAATAATTTGCTCATGGTCAAAAAGCTAGTAAGTGAGCATGCAGAATTGAAACCCTGGGTATCTAATTGCTGATCCTAAGCACAGTGCCTCCCCTTAGAAGTATTTTCTCCTCTTTTCTACTCACCTGCTGTAGCTACATCATGGGTCCCATCTTCTCATCTCCTCTATTCATCTATTGTTCCACCAATTTCTTCCTCTTCTAAGGATCTTTTGTCGGCTACTCTTATTCAGTGTCTTCAAACCAAATTTATTCAGCCAACCTGAACATGTATTGAGTACCAACTTGTGTGAGGAATTACATATCATTTGCCAGACATATCAATAATGAATGAGGAAGGAGAAAAGATTCCCTTTCGTAAGCTTACATTTTACTTTTGAAAATGAGTACTGAGGCCCGCAGCACAAAATTTAACAGCCCTCTTTTAATCTTGATCCTCCTTAAACCATCTTCAGCATCTGACACTGCTGACACCCAGGCTAGTTAGAAACTGCCTGCTCCTTCAACATATCCAACACTGTTCTCTTCAGATTCTCTTACTTCTCCAATTATTCTGTTTCTTTCACTGGCTTGTTTCTTTCCTCCTAATACTTAAAGCATTCTTTCACAATGGGTTGTAGATTCTGCTTTCTTCTTTACTTAGTATTTGCTCACTGACGTCCAAAGTTCCAGCAACCCTTTTCCTAATGGTTCCCAAATGGAAATCTTCAGTGTTAACATCTTTTGTTGTCTAAGCTGGAATTTCCAGTACTGTCCTAGGTAAACATTCATGGTTGTCCAACAAGCAGCATAAACCAAATGCATCTAAAACTACTCTACCTCTCAAACTGGTTCTTCTCTCAATGTTTTTAATTAGTAGTCTCATTTTCCAGCATGGGCCAAGATATCACAGAGACATATAAATGCATTCCTCTCCCTACACATGCTTTCACCTCTAATGTCTGTCAGATCGATATCATCCTTACATCCTAATTTCCAATGCTTTGGTGCCAGATCTCTGCTTCTGTTTTTAAAAGCTCTTGCAGCAGCTTGATAATTGGCCTCCCAATTTGCTTTAATTCATTCTTTCCACACTGCAAGCAAAGGTAGTCTTTTAAAAACAATTATCTGGACATGTCTTTTCCCAGTACAAAACTCTTTGACAGTCCTGTTGCCAACCCAATGATGTCCTAATTCTTTAGCCTGACATGTAAACTCCTTTACAAGCTGGTCTAAGGTACTTCTCTAGCTGTAACTGTTAGCATTCCTCCTTTCACCAGTCCACTTTTCACTCCAATCATCAAAAACTACTCAGCATTTTTCAAGGACAATAGACTCTTACGTCTCTGTGCCTTGGTTCATGTGTTGCGTGCAGCAGGCATGCTTTTTCTCATCTCCTACCTCACCTTCCATGTACCTGTACTTTCATACTCTCCTCAATGATCCCTTCTTTTTAACATCTTCTTTGATTCCTTTGGTCTAATCCCTAATCCATTATCTATTTAATTTATTATAGTAAGCGTGGATACAAAGATAAAAGGTGGGCCTTATTGTCTAGTAGAAAGAAAATACATGGAATGTTGTATCTTCATATATATTTTTCAAAATCGGTATGTATGAGGAACTGTGTGCACAAAGAGGGGAGGACTACCTAGCTCTGTTGGGTGAGAGTGGCAGAGACTTGGAGAAAGGAAGAAGGAAGACTATAGAGAGGATGATATTTGCTGTATGTCTTGAATATACACGAAAGAGCCAGAGTTTCAAAGTTACCCAGAGGAGGCCTGTATCTAAAACCTAGCTGTGGCACTTATTAGCTATGTAGCTTTAGATAAAGTTATTTTACCTTTCCTAATGTCAATTTCCCCATCTATACAACAGATAGAATAAATAATATGCAACTTCAAGGGTATTATGAGATTTCAATGACATGTTCCTTTGAAAGCATCTCAATCAGTGCTCAAAAATGTTAGTTTGCTGTCATTATTGTTGTAGTCTTTGTCATCCTTATCATTTGGTCACTGTCACTGGAGGATGACTGTGAATTAAATAGATAGACAAAATGAAGGGGGCTATGCTTCCAGAAGCATGTGCAAAGGCACTTAGGCATAGTGGTGAATTAGATGTGGATTACATAGGGTCATGCTTTGGAGCCATTTATCTTGCTTCGGAAATGCTTATTTGCTTGCTAGCTACCCAAAAGACATGCTGACCTTTATGGTTTTTTGCCTTTTGTTCATTGTTACTGTTCTGCTGAGATAACAAAATTCAGTGAAAACTTTCAGCTCAGTATTTCCAATAAAGATCTTTGACCTTGGGTAGGATTTTTTTTTTGGTACATGACCCAAGACTTGTTCTGCTTGATTGTTAATCCATATTACTGTGCTGAGTTAGCAAATCATTTTGTTTAGGCACCAGCAAAGAGCCTTTATTAGATGGGTGTATGTATAAATCCTGCTTAATGACAGTGCATATGGTATGGCTGAATAATAAGGCATCCAGTATTTATGTGGTTGCTTGTGTCAACAAAGAGCTAACATTTTCTCATTGCATGTCCTAAGATCTTAGAATCTGCTACCCAGACTTTAAAACAATGCAACATAATCTCCTGAAGTATGAAATATCTGGTGCCTTTTTAAACATTGCTGGTTAAAAAAAATGACAGCATACAGTTGGAAAGATATACAGTCATCTACTATAGCAGTAGACCAGATATCATGATGAGTTTTCAAACCACGTACTTGAGAAAGATATAATGCCACACATTCAATGGAAAATTGTTATATAAAATTAGCTGTTTCATTGAGAAGACATATAGTAATGTGGTTAAGAGCACAAATTTTGGAGTTAGACAACAAAGATTCAATCTTAATTCTATGAATTGAAAGCTATAAGATCTGGGGCAGCAACTCTCAGTATCCACATCCCAAAAATGGGGATGATAAATGTAAACCTCATGAGGTTATTGTGAGGAAAAGATAAGACATTGCACATAAAGCCTTTAGGATAGAATCTGGCACAAAGTGAGCCCTCACTGTTAGCTAATATTCAGATTGAGGCAACATGTAGGGGAAAAGAGTGTAATCACATTACCATGATACATTTAAGAGAAGGCAGTAATTACAATTATTAAAGCTTACTTTGGAAAAATTCCCAAGAAAATAATGTTTGTTCAGCACCAAATGACTGGTATTTTCTGATACCAGCTTCTCTTTTTAGTTACTTCCCCAGCATTAGCAAGAGAATCTTTTGTAGGCCTTTCTCTTTTTTATATGTTTTTATTTCCGTGGTTTTCTTTAATCTTAAAAACAGCCTTAGTAGCCAGTGTTTGAGAATTACAAAACAGAGAGGATATGTCATTATTTTTAAAGCAAAAACAAGTCTCTTTCCTATAATATATAAAACCGCATTCAGGGCCAAGAGCGGTGGCTCACACCTGTTATCCCAGCACTTTGGGAGGCCGAGGCAGGTGGATCATGAGGTCAAGAGTTCGAGACCAGACTGGCCAACATGGTGAAACCCATCTCTACTAAGAATACAAAAATTAGCTGGGCGTGGTGGTGCGTGCCCATAATCCCAGCCACTCAGGAGGCTGAGGCAGGAGAATTGCTTGAATCTAGGAGGTGGTTGCAGTAAGCCAAGATTGCGCCACTGCGCTCCAGCCTGGGTGACAGAGCAAGACCCTGTCTTGGAAAAGAAAACAAAAAAAAAAAAAACAAAAAAAATACTGCGTTCAAATGTAGAAATTTAAGTTAGAACTTACACAAAACAATCCTCATACATATATTTTGTCATTGACTACTTTACATGCATTTTATGTTTGGCTTCAATTGAAACTTCTCATTCATCCCTGACTCTCAAATTCTTGCCTAATTTATCTCCAAGTAGTGAGATTACAGGCAGTTTTAACTTATTAGTTTTGGCATATCGATGTTTTACAACTTTTTTCAATAGCCATATGTTACCTTTATGAGAAGAAAAAGCACAAAGAAGGTGAATTTTATAAACCTGTCCTTTTTAAATTTCCTAAAATCCTATTTGGAAGTAAACTTTTCTCACTTCAGCTCCTGGAATAAGTTCTTTGTATAGATTTTTAAATTTTTCTCATTCTACAATACGTAGAACTATTGCCGTTTGTAAACAGATTTTTAGCTCCTTCAGGAAAAAAAGTGTCCAGTGCAAATTTATTTTTGAATGTCTCACAATAACTTTTAGAGAGTGGTTCTCAAGAAGTGCTATAACGTAAAGTAAAATGAACCTAGAATTAGAATTAATGGCTGTGCGTTATCCGAAAGCTTCAAATTACCCTTCAATATAGATGTCTTTGGATATTCCTTCAACCTCTTCATCTCAATATAGATGTCTTTGGATATTCCTTCAACCTCTTCATCTCCCTAATTTTCTTATTAGTAGACATTCCACCTCTCTCCTACTTTTTCTAGATTGCTTTCTAATTTTTTTCTAAGCCTCTTGATACTTAAAAAGAAGCAAATTTAATTTAAATAATTGCTTATACCAGTAAAATAAGAATGTACAATCTACCTTCCCCAATGTTTTCCTGTATTCATCCATTCCTTCAAATTCCAGAACAAGTCCTCAGCTACTTTTCCCACTTAAAGTGCTTTGAAAGGATGATTTGTTGTATGCCGTATTTTGTTAATTTATCTTCTTGGAATGTAATTTTACCAGGAGAAAACATTATTTATTTACATATAATCTGAGTAGATACAATAAAAATTTACATCCTATCAGTATGAAACACACATACTGAATACGTACATTTTACTAAGAAGCATATTACAAGATATTTTTATATTATTTTAAAGCTTCTGTGCTAGAAATAGGAAATCAGTTATTATGGTCTGCAACCTTAGTAACTATGTGCAGAGATTATATAAATATTACATAGATGTGTATTTCTTGTTCATAAGGGTGTAGCTGGACACTGTAGCTAATGATTGTGATAACTGAAATAAAATAATTGTGATAAATGAAAGAAACATAAACGTATATATAACGCATATTAATAGAACTTTTTAGTTTGTTTGCTTTTTTAATATATTTTACAATAGGCCAAGGTTTTTCATTAAACATTTAAAAAGAGCTTCTTCAAGCCCTCTATTTCTACAACTTATCAGGGAATGTTGTTATTATGAACTAGATTTAGCTCTTGATTAACCATTACAGAAATTCATAAATGCCATCCAAGTTTACACCAAAACTCTCATTCAGTTAAATGAATTTTTATTGACCTCTTTATCAATAGCCTAGGAGTTTTTATCAATAGCCCCCAATCAGCAAAATTAAAACTTACTGTTTAAACAATTTTGGCAAAATGACAAAGCAAAGAGTCTGTATTACCTTCCTTGGAATATATTCAAACCTAAACTGGACCATTCTTATAATTGGCTACATAGCATGCAAATGTGTGGAAAAGAGTGGCTTTTACATTAAAGCAACTCCTGCACCCCGCATTGGCTCTCCAAATTTGGTCCTATTAAAAATACTTAAGTGAAAATGACAGTCCTGTGGAAGACACGAGTTATTTTATCTGTGGATTCATGGATCATAATGCTCTCATTTAATAAAAATAATAAACACCCCACTATTTTCCATAGCCAATTTGGTGTTCGGGAATATTCCTCAGTTTTTTTAATTATGGAATTTGTGCATTGTAAATAATTAACAAGTACTTAAAATTAAGATGCCTCTACCCCCTAGTCTATTATCTGACTATTAGCACCAACTGGGGTTCCAGGGTATTTTGTAATAATTGTGAGACTAATCACAGCGTGATATTTAATACAAAATCTTTTTAAAATGCAAAGTCTTTCTTTTTTTATATGAATATCAGTAATTCATTAGAAACCTATTATGCTATTATGCCAGGATACCTATGTTCCTATCATTTGTTTCTTTCAGAGAAATGCAGTATCATTGGTATCAAGGAAACTAATTAGACTCAAGGACAAAATTATTTTTTATTTCTCCAAATTGTACTTAAAACGTATATTGGTGTCATGAGATTATTTCTAGTGAAAAATGTCAATTACTTCCTTCCCAAGCCTTTTAATGTTTGGAACCCAAAGGTCTAGCACTCCAGCATCACTGAGCGACACAATAATGAACCCTCATTGTGAGTATTAAAACAGAGCAATTTTCTATGAATCTACTATAGCTTGGTAACATGTTTAAAACAACTCATAGACTCCAAATTTAATTTTAAGTAATAGTATAATTATTGTAGATATGATCACAAAGAGAATTAAAGGTTATCTATTTGGACTAACTACCAGCTACACAAGATTCTTCCACGAGTTACCTAGTATCTGGTTCATATCCCTGCTTTAGCACTGCTAGTGATAGGAGACTCACAGCCTCATAACGTAGCAAATGTATGATTATTATTTATCGAGGTTTGGAAATTCCCTTTGTATTAAGCAAATATTCTTGAGAAAATTCAGGCAGTTAACTGGCTGGGGGGAAAAATGTATGGTGGGATTATGAAGAAAGTGTGGTCTAGGATTCCCAATGTGTATTAAACCAATTAAAAAAATTCTGCTGGGATTATTGGGGAGCATCACTATTTGGAAAAAAATAAGAAAGCCTCTGTTTTCATGGTACCATCTTTTAAAAGAACACTGATATGTTGGAACATATAAGAATACTTGGATAATAAGGGGATTCAAAAACTATGTTATATGAGAAACACTGAAAGAAGACCAGAGTAAGGTAAATATGTAGAAGAAACCATATGGAGAGGTAGTGGGAGAAGGGGAAAAAGGAAAGGGGTGATAACTTCCCTTGGAAAGTGTCAGGCTTTTCCTGTCTAGTGCTAGATTCTAGTGTCAATGAATGCACTTTATAGGACGAGGACTCTTAATGTAGACTAACTCCCAAAGACAATGGCTGTCCACTTTCCAATGGAGACTGCTGCCTATAACTGATAACATCCAAGCTGATGCAGAATAAGAGATAAGGAAGAGGGCGTTTTTTAAGATCAATTTCAATTTTAAGAAACATAATGTTGGTTTATAAGTGTTCAAGTTGCAAGCAAAGGGTTATGAATAAAACCTTGAGAGTGGCTGCTTTTGTGAGAAATTAAGTATTAAAATATCAGTATCAAAGGTAAGAGGTGTGTGGAAGGAAAGGAAATAAAGAGAATAGTCTCCTGGGTATCTTCATTAACTCTCTTTTAAATATACAGAATACTTAGCCGTATGTGCATACTAGACAAATTATCCCCAATTTTTTCTCGGTCAACGGGCAAACATCTCCCTAAACAGGACAGTATACTTGAGGAACCATTCATGCTGCTATTTTAACATTGCTTCACCATGTTCATTTTGGAGCAGGTTATTATGTTTACCTTTAAAAAATGTTTACCTTTAAAAAACTATCTTTAAAATCAAGTATATATATTATGTATATAATATAAAACATTATGTATAATATAATATATATAGGTCATATAGAATATATATTATATAGATATATATTTATTATATATAAATATATAGAGATATATATTAATTATATATAAATATATGGAGAGATATATATTATCTATCTATATGAATAGATATGGGTATATATCTATATGAATAGATATAGATATAGATTATATATCTATATGAATAGATATAGATTATATATCTACATTAACGGATATAGATATAGATTATATATCTACATTAACGGATATAGATATAGATTATATATCTACATTAACGGATATAGATATAGATTGTATATCTACATTAACGGATATAGATATAGATTGTATATCTACATTAACGGATATAGATATAGATTGTATATCTACATTAACGGATATAGATATAGATTGTATATCTACATTAACGGATATAGATATAGATTGTATATCTATATTAACGGATATAGATATATATATCTGCATATAACACTTCTGCAAAAAATAAGAAACTGTTAACAATTGCTTTCTTGAAGAATGGAATGCAGGATTAGAGAGTACATTTTTACTATAACTTTATACCACTCATATATGAAAGGAAAGACATAGTTGGATTAAGACAAATAATGTGGATAATAGCAGGAACACTGTAAATCAAAGAAATCTCAAAATACCTTACTTATGGATTTTAAATTTTTTAATGATATGTTTCTATGACCTATAATCTTTCTAAGAAGCCAATATGTATAAATATTCTCACATATACCTACCTAGATTTAATTTAGTTCAAAAAATGACTGCCTTGAATAGTCTTTTGTTCCTTTAAAATTAGTGGTCTATATTAGTGCTAACAAACTGTGGTCCACAGACCTGCAGCACCTGCATCACCGTGCTTGTTAGGAATGCAAATTCTTGAGTCCCTCCCAAATTACTGAACCAGAATCTTTAGGGGTAAGACCAAATAATCTGTGGTGTATGAAGTTCTTCAGGTGATGTTAATGCATAGGAGAGCTTTGTTCTTGGGAACTGCGTAACCTAATAGCACCATCTGTTGGTAGTGACTGTCCCAGAATGAAGACATAAAGTCCCAAAGGGGAAGATGCCCAGGCATTCAACTTCCACTAGCTGTGATGCACTCTATGAAGGACTGGAAGTGGACAGAATGCCTGATGTAGAGATATACACATACAGATGCACACATTTTCTCTCCTAAAGGAAATATATGTAAACAAATAAACAAACACCACTACAAATTTCTTTTTAAGTACAAACAAGGAGCTGGTGGGGCACAGAAACTGTAGCAACCAGACTGATCAGAGGAAGTCATGAAATGCTCAGAAGTAGTGGTGACATTGAAACCAAGTATTGTCAAATTATTTAGCCACAATTATATGTGTAACTGAGTAAATAAAAATAAAACAATTTTTTAAATCTAAACAATATTTACTGAGCACTTACTACGTACCAAGCACTGTTTCTGAGATCCTGTCTCTGAGACTAAAGATTGAAGTCCTGGACAAAGCAGAGTGGCAGGCACACAGCAGGCATGCAATCAATCTCTGGTTGAATAAATGAGTAAACATGAAAATACTATATGTATTTTGGCTAAATTCTGCATAAAAGAAGATTTCTAAAATGTCATCTTGCCTAAAATTTCTGCAATGAAAAGGAACAAACTCATCATTATCTGAATTATTTGTGTATTTTGAAAAATTGCCTTCATGTTTTATAAAATTTTGAATAAATGTTAAAGTCCCTTATTACAACCTCCTACACAGCTTTCTAGTAAGCCACGTTGATGAGGTACCTGCTGAGTGTAGAGCACTGTATTTTATGTATATTCTACATCTTTATGTAGATTAAAAGAGTCTTTGAAAAGGCATTCAGCATTCCAAATCACAGGCACTTTCAAAAGCACTTTCTATACCAGGATACTAACGTGAGGAAAAGGGTAAGTAAGCCAGTTTTAAATCTTTTATTTCTGCAGGGTTTTGTTTTGTTTTAAGTGAAGCCTTTCCGTTTTCTGTTCGTTTATGGCCGCTACACACATTCTAGAGTTTTATAGCCTAATCCATGCATTTATCTAAACTAATGTTTATCATAATAATCATTATTGGTGATGACCCGTGAGCCTGCATAATCTCAATGTTTTCCTGTTATCCATTAATATTAAATCTTGTGGTTCACTGGAGACTACCACAAATAGGTTTATGTGTTCACTGCCAGGATTACATTAGGTAAAAATGGAGACAATTAGCTGTACTTCCTTGTAAGAATGTATGGGCATTGAAGCACTGACACTGAACTATTTGCCAGAAACTACCCAAGAAGAAGCACAAAACTAATTCATAGGAATGCCAGTTTGGCAAGTATCTTTTGTGAAATCACTCATTTTCCAGGCAGAATTTAGAAACAGGGCTTCCACTGTTAGTGAAATTTAATCACTGTCAATGTCCTGATTGTTGGGATTTGAAAAATGGGGAATCCCTCCAAAAGTGGTACATTCTCCATCTGCATGATACTGAATAAATCTTCATAGAGACTTGGTTACATCTTCACAAATTCCAGACATTATCTAAGTGATTTGATTGGGGGTACTTGTTAACAGCTGTATGTAAAATCTACTAGGAACTCCTTTATTAGATACAAATAGATCCTTATATATTTATTAAACAAATATCACATTCCGAGAAAACTTCAAGAGGTTAGTATGGGTTAAGAATATGAGAGTTTAAATCAGATAAAAGTGGCATCAATTTTCAGTTCTGTACTTTCTTGGCTGAATATAAGGGAGCTCATTTCTATCCAACAGTTGAAAATACTGAACAGGTGTGAGGAAGTAATCAATAGTATGTCTGTTGTAGAGATAAGAAAAGGCTGAGAGAAGTTAAATAATTTGCTCCAGGTACTATAGCAAGTAAGCCAGAAAAGTTCTAAGCTTCAGATCTACTCTATATAACTCCTACATATTTCTTCTTATAATATTACTCCTTTCTCTGTTTTCTTCCATTCCTCTTCCGAGAGGATTGGATGTAAATAATATTTACACTAATAGTCACTCTATTTTCTGCTGATGTTGCTGAACAAAAAGCATAGTTTAAATATAATTTAAATAATAGTAAATACACATGGTAAAAGGGGAATATGTGGAGAAAGTTTCATAGACTTACTGATTTCTGTGCAGTAGAGAGGTTTTATTCTGTTCTCAACAAAACGTCTGAAATGGCTAAAAACAAACAAGCAAAACAAACAAAAAAACTCTACCACAAAGACACGCAGGAAACAAACAAACAACAACAACAAAACAGAACAAAGAGAGTGCACAGAAAGAAAAGTAAGCAAGTAATTCATTCTTGACTAACAGTCCATATTTTATGGAGATAATGCAAGGAAGAAAATAAACCAGCATTTCAGTGTGGCATGGATTACCATAGTAACATACTGGGAAAACCTTGGGTGGTGAAATGTAAGAATATTTTCTGAAGTGCATGTGAATAACTGCAGAGTGAAACTACAGTTCCCAGTCTTCTTGGCAGCTACATGTGGCAATATGATTAAGTTCTCATGAATGGGATGTGAGTAAAGGTGGATTCATACAACTACCACATCTGCTCCTGAAAAGAAGATCCATGTCCTGCATTGCCTTTCTCATTCATTCACGGGCTGGAACATTGATGTGGTGCACAGCAGATCCAGACATCCTTAGAAACAGTGAGCCACAAGAGAGAAGAAACCTGGAGAAACCTTGCGGAATAAACCTACCTATTCCCGCAGATGGCCACCCTGCCTCTAGACTCTAGACTGAGAGAGTAATACATTTTTATTTTGTTTGAGTGACTGAATTTTTGGACCTTATTACAGTAGCTTAATGGCTATACCATAACTAATATGTAAATAGGGACCTACATGTGGGTACCATAACCAAAACGTAGCAGTTGGGCTGTGGGCAGTGAGGAAACAGATGGTCCTTATTCAGCCACAGCCACCTACACAGTTGTTTTTGGCCAGAATACACTTGCTCTAAAAACTGCCTTCTGCCTATGGCCTGCAACCTAAATTACCCAAGAATCTGGAAATTTGAGGCTTTGTAGGTTTGCCATGATAACTGCAATCTCAGGGGCAATTTATGACTTGTTGCTCATGGAAACTCCTCACTTTCTTGAGTCAATTGCTCTTTGGAATTGAAGTGTTGATTTCTAATCAGCATTCTATTAGGTACTTAGTCTTTGGAGTACTTTTAAAGGTGAGCAATAGATGTGAACTAGTAGATTACCAAGGAGACACCTAAACTTAGGGTGTTAATTTACTTTGCCAGAAACCTATGCTGGAGTAAAGTTATCTTAGGAAAGGCTGCTGGTGGGCATCTCCTCAACATTATTCATCAGGCCTTATGAGAAAAAAGAGGTAGATATTTTTTTCCCTTGGTAAGTTAAAAGAGATCAGCTACACAGTACCTAAAGAGTTCAACCCAAATGTCCAACAACGATAGACTGGATTAAGAAAATGTGGCACATATACACCATGGAATACTATGCAGCCATAAAAAATGATGAGTTCATGTCCTTTGTAGGGACATGGATGAAACTGGAAACTATCATTCTCAGTAAACTATCGCAAGGACAAAAAACCAAACACCGCATGTTCTCACTCATAGGTGGGAATTGAACAATGAGAACACATGGACACAGGAAGGGGAACATCACACTCCGGGGACTGTTGTGGGGTGGGGGGAGGGGGGAGGGACAGCATTAGGAGATATACCTAATGCCAAATGACATGACGAGTTAATGGGTGCAGCACACCAACATGGCACGTGGATACATATGTAACAAACCTGCACATTGTGCACATGTACCCTAAAACTTAAAGTATAATAATAATAATAAAAATAAAAAAAATTAAAAAAAGAGTTCCTAATTGGAGTATCATGACCCTAGAAAATCAAATCACATTCAGTATCTTCTCTCTTCTTCACATAAAATGAGATTCTCTGTACATTCTTAACAACAATAAAAAATTCACAGTGAAATTATGACTATGTCTTGGGTAGCCCTACAGAGCATATTAATATACAGTTTAAATTAACCTTGAGTTTTTAAGTTCAAGATACTTTGTCCTGTTGTATCATGACTCAACAGCCAAAATTAAAGCATGGATATAACAGTAATACAAGTAAGAAGTAATTCAACTAAGATCAATCTTAGCTGTAGACTATGTTTATGCACTAATGGATTCTGGCAATCTCTAATCAGTATCTTCAAGACCTAAGTAGGTCAACAGCCTGAAAAATAGGGAATCATCTTCAGCATAAGATTACAATATCAAAAATCAATATGCTGCTCAGTTGTTATATTTTAAAACAGCGCTATGAATCTATTCAAGGCCATAAGGAATAAAAATATCAAGAACTGATAGAGGTACCTCATTTTTGTCCCAAATCTACAGACCACAGTATCCTTTTGTCAATAGTCTTGCTCCTAACTTTAGCCTTAAGTTATTAATATTATCTAGTATAGGTCTTAAGAAACTCAAGAAAAAACGATTACTAACATTTTAATGTAAAATTTTAAATTGTTTTGATACATTATTTTGATGCATCATAATTAAATATTAATACTTGAAGTTTGGCCAATTTTTTTAATGATTTAAAAATATTATCCTCCATCACTATTATGTTTCTTTCATTTCTTAAATTTAAAATTTTTTACTTGTTTTAGGAATGGTGAATATTTTTCTAGAAAGTTGTTAAATGATTATTCTCAGAGACAAATACTAGTTCTATCCAAGGTCTATGATTGATTTCTGTCAGCAGTGCAACTGACAACATCCTTGTTATTTAGTTCGGTGGTGAATAAGAATACTGACCATATGCCCATGATCAGAACTGAGAGAACATATCTAAGCCAAATGAAAGTGATGCTGATAAAATGAGGTGTCACTTTATATCAGGTTAGATTATGTCTGTTCTTGTTATCACATCCCACTAAAAATGGTATCATTCATCCAATTAGGTGTATCATTACTTTTAAGAAGTGCTTTCTTTATGGCTAAAAGTCAGTATTAATTTGGGTAGTAGATATCTGTTGTAATTTTAAGAAACGGGTGTGTATTGGTGTGATAAAGTAAATTTGTTTCAAATAGGGAATAGTTTTATCATTGCCAGCATAATGCATTGAATATTGTAGGTGCATAGTAAATGACAGCTTTTATTGATCATGAGGATGAAAAAGTAATTGAAAATTGAGGCACAATTGACCTAAACTGCATTCTAGAAATCTGTGATAAATTCATTTGAAAAATACGTTTTCCCACTTACCTATATAATATTGTATAAAATAAATAATTGTTTTTACTCTTATAGAATTTAGGATATTGTAAAATTTATAAAGTTCAAGGTGGAAACAAATCGTTTCATCCAAGTTCCTTATTTTGCATCCAAAAGAACAGAAACTCTGAGAATTTAAATGGATTTTCCATGATCCAAAACCTTGAACTGTACCCTTAACTTCAGACTAAGGCTAAGTTCTTCTGGCTATACCACCTGCCTTCTTAATTGCTTTGGGCTTTGTGTTTACTCTTTTGACCCCTGAGACATGCAAAAAGAAAAGAAAATGGTTAAGAAAAATAACAGACGCTGCATGCACTATCTAAAACCATTCACGATATACTAAATTAGCTACCTAACTATTCCATCCACTTTAAGATATTTAATGCATCCAGCATTATAGTGCACTTATGTCAAAGGAACATTAACTTCATTCTCCTTTCCCCAAGGCAACCTGAATAGGAAATAAACAAAAGTATACTGGGAAGAGGGTGTGATACTTTTTAAAAGCAATCTTATCTCTGCATTAGTACTTAAATAGCTAAGCCACTGGATTGCTTTTCCAATTTACTAGGCTTGTAGGTTTTCTACAATTCTCATGCAGAGATGTTGTAGAAAATCTCATCCTGTAGATGTTGCATTTTATTCAACTTTTCCAAAGGGAATTTATGTAATAATTCAACTGATCCTTTCTCTGGCTCACTTAGCTAGCTGGATCAGTGGATTACAGGGAATTTAGGCCTAAGTCTAGATGAAATTCTGTTTATGTTTTAGCACACTGATGATAAATTATTCTTTAGGGAAGAAAGGAAAGGAGAAAAATTTTTGTAGCAGAGGCAATCAATACAAATTTGAAAAATTGTGGACATTAAAGAAACTCTATGTTCTTTAAAAATAAAGTACTTTTTTTTAGGAGGTTTTATAGAAAATTCCAACTAGTTTCAGGCAGAAGAGTTAGTAATAATCCAGCATAATTAAGTATACTTAGTAGATCTGAATATGAGAGAGGAAATTGTGTCAGGAAATATAACCTCTATTTTACCCATAATCATTAACAGCAAGGTCTTTACAGTACTCGTGGAACATGCAAGATTCCTATTTACTTTTCTTTCTACTATTTATAAATATGCTACATACAACTAAGACTCCCAGAAAAAGGTGGGCATTTGCAATGCAGATTGAGTAATCAAATTATGAATTAACTAGTCTACTTTGTGGGTTTTAAGCAGGGTAGAACTTGGTTAATGATTATGAGCTTTTTGAAATGAGGGAAATTATATTTTAAAATATTCCCAACACCACAATGCATAGCAGAAAATAAAGGTTAAATGTAATTCTTACGGGATGATATCACAGGATTATTTACCATGATATAGGTTCGGATATGCTATATGCCATTATATTCCTAAAATGAAACTCCATATAAAATGAAATCTACTAACATTGAAATAAAATATTCCAGAACTTAAGCCAACTTCTGTAAATCCTAAACATTTTCTCCAATAGATTAATATTACAGAGAAAGGTCTGGACCTATTTTATCTCTATTTGTTGGCTTATCTGTGTTCAAAATAAATTTAAAAGTTAAACAGGAAACTAGGACAACTAATGCCTCAGGGCTAGAAGACAGCAAAGATGGGAATCTTGGAAATTTGAACATCCTGTCTCTGTGAATATCCCCATTTATTACCTTTCTGCATTACCAATTTCACCTCTTTACAATGACCTGGCCATTTTCATTTCCCAGAACATGTACACTAAATTCTTGCAGAAAGGCTAAATGTCTTTGTTTAAACATGACATAGCCTAGTCTAAGATTGAAATCAGAGATTGTCAATTTTCTTCACCTTGCACAAATCTTCCTCTCCTTCTAATCTGTAATTAAAGTGATAATGGTTACATGTTATAGTACAAAGACAACCTCTTTCTACTATACTCTAATATAAAGACAAAATGTGTTTGTCTTATCTAAAATTTTAGGCAAAAAAATAAGTGAATTCTTCACAATCTATACACTGTAAGTTTTAACATTACCATGATACCTTATTTTTAAAAAATATTTTATTATTTCCAGGACAGACTGCCAATAGAAGTTAACTATCTCCTACGTTTTACTTACAAATTTACTTAACAAATGTTTAGTAGTGCCTGTCAACTTTGCAACAAGGGTTATACAGAATAGAAATGAGGATACAAATGTAAGTAGAACAAAGCTCCCAGCCTCCAGGAATCTATAGTTTAACTGAGGAGATGTGTTATACACAGAAACACTTTTAACATTGGGTCAAAAATCATAGGGAAGTTATATAAAAGAGGAAAAAGGATGTATAATGGAGGCTGAGAAGTTGATTCAATCTAAGCTGACCGAGAGAATTCAGGGAAGGATTTACGAGCACGGTGTCACACGAACTACGTCAGAGGCTAAGAGGTACCTTTCTTTTAGGAAACCTAAGACAACATTTCAGTCATTTGGATAAAGCTTTTTGGAATGGACGCAGAGATTTCTTTTCCATATCCAATAGTTATCCACTTATCTAAAACTCAGCGAGGCAATGGACTAGTTTTTCTTACTCCCTCAGTATAATACTAATTAATTTACTATTACTCCCCACTGCTGACCTCTGCTACAAGTTCATGATTCTGTTTTGCAGATTACTCACTAAACCTGATGTCTGCATTTGCATACTTAATATTATCTCTGGCAATCTCTACATAGCTCCATAATAACGGCCAGAGAATACAGATTTTGAAGTGTAGATCAGATCTTTATAGGCACCTGCAAGGGTATTCCAGGCAGAGAAAATTGCATAACCGCTGGCTTCACTCAGTAACACAAAATAAGAAGTGTTTAAAAGAAAGTTGCTTGTTTAAATGGCTAGATGTATGAGCGTGCTTAAGAACCTAGGTCATAAGGAAAATGAATTTCAAATATTCGAGTACCTTGAATACAGGGCAAGGAAATTAGACTTCATTCTGTAGACAACCAGTAATAATTGCGTATTTTTTGAGGAAGGAAATTTCCTCACTAGAAATGCGGAAGCAAAGATTTTATCTCAAAGCACCCTGGAATATTAGAGAATTAATTAATATGAACAATAAGACCAATTAAGAAGCTATGATAATACCATAATATGAGACAATAAAGGTAGTAGTAGCAGAAATGGAAATTGGGCTTGGAAAGGGATGTGAAAACTTCTGAAATCTTGAGCAAACAGAACTGGATATCTGAAGTGGAGGGAACCTCAAGATGGTGTTAAATAAGCCTGGATATTAGGTGATTGTTAGAACCTTAATAAAACCAGTGTCATTTACAGGATAGGCAGACAGAGTAGTCCAGGGTTTAAATTATTAATTCAGCTCTAAATACACTGTGGTTAAACTGCGGTAGCAGACATCCAGATGGAGATGTGCAACATTTTGTTAGAAATGTTGATCCAAATTTGGAAGAAGTAAGCACTAGAGCTTTTGAAATGGGAAATACCTACATAGAAGCGAGATTGGAAATAAATAAATTGCCAAAGAAAAGAGTGTTGAGAGAAAACAGAAGTCAGGCTGTACCTCAAAGGACACCCATCTTTAAGAAAACAGGATGAAGGAAATATATCCACGATGAAAACAGAGAAACATTAATTAGGGAAGCTCGAAGAAAATGAATGAAATACAACAGAATGTTAGTAAGGGGAGGATAAAAGAAGAGGGCTGTTGACATTTTAAAATGCAAAAGATTCAAGGAGTAAGAAGGTTGAGAGAAGTTATAAAACTACGTAGTTTCTATAGAACAGGTTGAGAAGAACCTAAATTTAAAAAGTGTAAAAATAGGTAAGGAATAAAATGAAGGAGAAAACGTATGGTGTAAGAAAGAACGAGATCATGTCCTTTGCAGCAACATGGTTGCAGCTGGAGGCCATTATCCGAAGAGAATTACGCAGGAACAGAAAACCAAATACACTATATTCTCACTTATAAATGGAAGCTAAACACTGAGTACTTATGGATATAAAGATGGCAACAGAGTCACTGGAGACTCATGGAGAGGAGAGGGAGGGGGACGGGCAAAGCTAACTGTTGGGTACTGTGCTAACTATCTAGGTGAAGGGATCGTTCACATCCCAAACCTCGGCAACACACATTATATCCATGTAACAAACCTGCAAATGCATCCCTAAATCTAAAATAAAAGTTGAAATTATTTTACAAAAAGGAAAAATGAAAAAGTATACTACAATTTACAGGATTCAGGAAATAAAAGATACATTAGATTTCTAAACATAGAAGATTGAGTGAAGATTTTGTTTGATAAATGAAGGACTTATTTGTGTCGATAGTTTTTGAAGATTCTAGTACATAATCAGAACCTTTAAATGTGGACTATAAGAGAGATAATATGGAACACATTTTCTAAGGCAATAATGGCAGAAGACATGGGACAAAGAATGAGGGTTAAGGAGTTAAATTTGGAGAGGGAAACTGGTGTTTTTATCTCTGAAACAGGAGAAAAAGAAGAATTTGTGAAAATAGTAAAGCAGAGGTTCATTGGAGAGTAAGCAGGTTGAAGGACTGAATTTAGGATATTCTTGATCTTAAAGAAATAACTAGTGAGGTTAGTAGTGCAACATGGACAAAGAGAGAATAAGAGTTGGGCTGGGGCATGAGGAGAGTAGAAATTATTTGAATTTGAATCAAGGTGATATGACCTCTCTGTTAGACTTTTAAGGCTACATAATAGTCATTTTATTCATGTAAATTCTCCTCTTATGATCCCAGCAGTTTGGTTATGTGTCAAAGGGATACATTCAGCATGTATTTGAAAGAAAAATGGGACATCAGTACTGGAAGCTCCTAATAGCATGTGTCAGACACAAAGGACAAAAGGGATGATATAAACTGAAGGGAAAGATGGAGCTTCATCAAACAGAGAACAATGTATAAGTAGTACACTCTAATGATTTATACTGTGGCAAAAGGTCAAAAAATAAGCATGAGTTTATTTTTCTAAATAACTAAGAACAGTGGCTTATATCTGGTAATAAGGATTTTTAAAAATAAAACCTAGCAATAAAGATGTAATAATAACGATAATCATAATCACATTAATAATGAATAATAGAATTTGAAGGAATAAGATGACATTTTAAATGAAGAATGTATTTATATTCAACAATGTTTTGGGCAACCTGAAAAAGAATTTGTGTGCTGAGCAAAGTTGGTAACCTTGATACTGCTATAATTAGCACTGTTGTCTTGGTCCACTATTAGAGCCACCTAAATAATTGTTATTTACATTTGTGAATTAAGAGTCCATTGTGTTTCAGAGTTGTAGGCCAAATACACCCAATGCTGTATACTGTGAATTCAAGAATTCACTGCTCTAAGAATGAATGAGAACATTTTTTATGTGTTCTGGCTTAGTGTCTCCGGGTTGCTTATATCTACAGTTGTGTTCCACAGGGCTTAGCTTATTTACCCCACCCTGGGAGACATGATTCAAATGAAATTAGAATACATTTTTTCATTACATTTTTATTTTCTGTCCTTTCATCTGAAGCCTAAGGAATTTGACATTATAAGTGGAAAGGAGCAAAAAGATGATCAATCAAGGCTTTTAAGAGCTGCAGAGAAAGAGTCTGCAATACCTTTTTCCTTTATATCCAACATAAGCAAAATACAGCAGGTAATGATGTGGGATGCAATAAAGATTTTATTATCATTTTATTGCGATGAACATCCTATCTTACTCATATTTCTACCTATATAGTTCATTTATCCCAAACTTTAGTAATAAAGTTAATGACATTCCACACTTCCTAACATTCCTGCACTATTTTATGCTTTACGCATACGCGTATATGAAATGGCAAAATATATCAGTTCAACGATAAACAGAACCCAAGATTAAACTAAGTTACATAATGGTAAGTTAAGAGGTACACTCTTTGTATATTTAATCAGGAAATGAAATCTTAATCACCGTTGACTTTCATCTCACATCTTCTTGCTGTGCTTCTGGAAATACCAGTTTCTTAAGGTCAATCATAATTGAAAATATAACTAACATTATGGAGCACCAGTTTTTTTTGCCAGACACTCTGCCTGGCACTTTACATTTCTTTATTTTACCAAGTCACGAGCTGCTTTTCTTATTTTATAAGAGAGGTTGTAACTTGCCTAAAGGTGCAAGGAATGACCTCATATGGATTCAAATATAGGTATTTCTGGCTGCAAATCACCTTCCACTAATAATATGCCTGGCAGAAGATATTATTAAAATACTTTAATAACTACTGTTCTTTGTCAACCCACTAAGCCACATTTCAGAAAAAAAAAAAAAAAAAAAAAAAAAAAAAGAACTAGCAAAGTGATCCTGCCAATATCCTCCTGAATCTGCAGAAACAACAACAAAAAAGGGCAGACTGGGAAATTAAAACTCTGCCAAATACAAACCCAAGCTGTCAAAGAGAAGAAATAATTAAAGAAACAATGTAACTTTCACTTATAGTAAATGAAATTATATAAAATCAGACAAGTTAAGAATTACATAAAGTAGAAATAGTGACTTTATGCACAAAAACAATTATGAGCATTCCCATAAAATTTAAAAATTAATAAGAATTGTATAATTTTACATATGGAAGACAGAATGATGGTGAACTATATATCTTCTATCAGTGTAACTGGCATGCAAATATATCCACCATTCTTTATTGGTATTTGTTTTCCAATATGTGTGGTCTTCCAGTATGAGTAACTTCATGTGAAACGTGACTATCTAATAAATATAAAATCTCCAACCTCTCTTTGTTTTAATTTTCTCATCTAAGAAATGGAAATACCACATCCCTTTTCTCATTAAGTATTCTTACTGATTATAAATAAACTCCTAGATGGGTGCAATGTCATGCACCTGTTGTTCCAGTTACCCTGGAGGCTGAGATGGGAGGATCACTTGAGCCCAGGTGTGTGAGGCTGCAGTGAGGTAAGATCATGCCACTGCACTCCAGCTTGGACAAGAGACTGAGACTCCCATCTCTTAAAAAAAAATTAAAAATAAAACTAAAGTAAATTCCCAGAAACAAAAGCACTTTGAACAGAATTTGCTTAAATAAATTGTATCACTGTTAATAATTATAGTTCACTAAAGATTGTCTTAATTTGCTTCAATCAACCTGGCCAGCAACAGCTAGCATTCTTACATAGGAAGATCATGAAAAAAGATTAGAAAATTAGAAAAAAAAGAGGAAATCATTTTAGTATAATTCAGTTATAATTCTATTATGTTTGTTGTTATAAATAAAACTTTTTAAAAGAGCAAGTTTCGTTGAACAAAACTCCCAAATTCCTTGACTATGCAACGGCATCACATGTCTAAGGAAAGGAAATTTATAAGACCATGTTCCTAGTCACTTTAGGATTCACAAATTCAGATCATTTTTTTTTCCTTCTGAAGACAATATTATCCAAGAAGAATTGCAATAATTATACATAAAATTGTTAAGGAAAGAAAACATTTACCTAAAAATAACTACTTCATTCATAGGCTGAGGATTTTGTTACTTGTTTCAAATAACAAAAACCAATAGATATGAAAATATTTGTTACTAAATGAAAATATTTGTTACTAAAGAATTTTCAGGACACCTAGTTGCCATATTTCTGTTTCCAATTCTTTTTACATAGGTTTCCTAATGGCATCTTAAAGCATTCAACCTATAATTTACAGTAATTTTTAGATTTGACCAAGTAAAAATATTTGTAGCGAAGTCATTGAGTTCTCCTAACTTTTACATGACAGATAATAAGAAAAGATGAGAAATTAGGTGATGACTATTATATGTTAAAAGAGACTCTCTTAAGTGTTTAGAATATGCTCTGAAATTACATTAGGTATGTGGAGAATCTGCATATGAACTCTTTCATTATTTTACCTGGGAAACTAAAAAGACCTTAAATCTGGACTACTAAAGATTCACCTTGATTAGAATTTCTTACGGTAAAATTTGGAAGGGCCCCTAGGAAATCAATTTCCTAATAGAGGCTTAGCCTGGATTTATATTGGAAACAGTAAAGAGGGCAAAACTTTGCCTCTCGTGTTGTAGATTTTGCCAAAGGGAGCTATAGGGGAGCAAACGGTGATTGTCCAAATTTGTGCCTGATACTATTGGTTCAGTTGTTTATCACTGAATAGCTTCCATGTTATTCAGGCTTTCAACAGATATTTACTAAAAGCAGAGAACTGTCCAGAGTCATGCTAAGCAATGAAGACAAATATTTAAGACATGCTTGCTGCTCCTTAAAGACCTTCCTTTCTATTATATGTAGAAACAGAAACATAACTAACCAAGGAAAGAAGCTTGGACGTAAGTGCAGGATAAAGTTAGAGCATTAAGGATGGACTGGCTAATAAAATCACGATGTTATAGGACTTAAGAATGTCAAAATAATTTTACATACATTTTCTCATGAGATTTATATACAGTTTTCAAAATAAAAAAAATCACTATGCATATGACTATTTAAAAAGGAAGGTTAGAGCCAACTGTAAAAGAGATGTAGGATTCTATTTTTACCTGAGTGCCTCAAGAAGTAAAGGTAAAATGAGTTGAATTATTTCTTGAACATGAGAAACAGGTTGAACATAAGAAAGAAGTTCTTTGCCACGAAGACAATTAACCACCCAAAAAATGAAGAGTCTGATAGTATATCCATCAGAATTCAGCATTTGATCATGAGTTAAGGAAACAAGGATACGACATTGCTAACAAAATAAGCTTTTAAGTAGTTTAATCTACAAATCTTTTATATCCATTATATGAAATAGGCTGAGAAATATATAAATACTTGAACAAACTAACTATATACTTATATTAAGCAAAACGTAACATAAAGTGATTTTTCTATATGTTAATTTGTTCATTTAGTCAGTCATCAAACATTTATTTCATATTTATTTATTTAGTTTTTGAGATGGAGTCTTGCCCTGTCACCCAGACTGGAGTGCAGTGGCACAATCTCAGCTCACTGCAACCTCCACCTCCTGGGTTCAAGCAATTTTCCTGCCTCAGCCTCCTGAGTATCTGGGATCACAGGTGTGCGCCACCATGCCCAGTTAATTTTTTTTTTTTTTTTTTGTATTTGTAATAGAGACAGGGTTTCACCATGTTGGCCAGGCTGGCCTCAAACTCCTGACCTCAGGTGATCTGCCTGCCTCAGCCTCCCAGGATTCTGGGATTATAGGTGTGAGCCACCGTGCCCGGCCATCACATTTATTTGGTACCAAATGTATGTAAGGCACTATGCTATCTAATTGGAGAAAGGAAAGTAAATCAGATACAGATTCTAATAAATCTCACCTCAATAGGAGATCATTTGAAAACAACTCAGGAAATGGTAAATAACATATAAGAGGTAGAGAAAAATCGTTACAATGTCTCAAAAAGGGGAACATATTTCTAGCTTGTGTTAAGAGATTGGGGTTAGGAAAAACTTCACTGAAGAGGAGGATTTTAAGCACGTCCTAGAAAAATAAAAAAAGTGCACTTTCAGAAAAGTGAAAGGCATTCCAGTTGAGAAAAAAAAAAGAATGTAGATTATCATAAACATTTGAAAAACAGAAGTTATTTCATGAAAGCTCAAAACATCTCTGAAATATCAGGAGAGGTTTATTTGGGTCTGGAGAGGGAGGAACTGGTCATATAGATAATGATTTTTCAAAAGTAGGCCAAAATTTTAGATTCTGTAATGTCTCAACTATATTATTTGGTGTTACAATGCCCTGTGTACAGAATAATAGAAATCTGTTTTAAGCAACATTAAAATACTACAGAAGTTGGACTCAGACTCCCTTTTTAATGGTGAAGTTATTTGGATTGATTCATAATCCAAAGTATTTTTAAAGTTGGCTGGCTGGAAAATGCCAAATTAACAAGTGTTAACTAGTATGATCTGAACTTTATTTCTTCTTGCTTGATGTTATCATTAAAAAAATAAATAATTCAGTCAAGGGCTACTTTGAAGGACACGTGAGATGAAGGCACATCTAAGAAAGCAAGTGAGAAAAATTGAGAACACAGTTTTTTAAATTTAATTTTTCACATATGTCCTTACAGATGGCATTTTAAAATATTTGTAAGATATTTTAAAAGGGCCAGATGCAGTGGCTCATGCCTGTAATCTCAGCACTTTGTGGGCCACAGACAGGAGAAATGCTTGAGCCCAAGAGTTTGAAACCAATCAGTGCAATATAGCAAGACCCTGTCTCTAGAAAATATTTCAGGGGGTGGGGCCGAGATGACTGACTAGAGGCAGAGGCATTTGGAGGCTCCCATGGGGAAAAAAAAAAAAAACCATAATAAGTGTGTGAATCCTTCACCCCCAACCAAGGTCTCCAGGTTGGTGGATCATCAAAATTGACTAGGAGGCTGGTGTGACCCATGGAGAGAAGGAAGAACAGTGTAGTGTGACGGCCCACCTGAGAGCCACACGGGGCAGGGGAACCCACTCCCCTAGCCAAGGGAGGTAGTGAGTGAGCGTGCTACCCAGCCAGAGAAACTGCTTTTTCCACAGATATGTGGAACCCAAGATTGAAAGATCCCACTCGCGAATCCATGCCAACACGGCCTAGTGTCCCAACCTTGGATGACACAGATTCTTCTACAGCCTCTTAGCTGGAATCTGCTTAAGCCTACTGATCTCCCAGGGGGAGGGGTGACCAGCACTGGCTGGAGCTGTGGCTGCCTGCTATCTAAGCGGTTTGACCTCGGAAGTGGGTGAGGGGTAGCAGCCAGCACTGGAACTGCCAACTGCCTAACAAGCTAAGCTCCCTGGTTGGGGGAAGGGTGGCATCCATCTCTATAGCTTCAGGCTGTGCTTTTCCCCCTGCTGAAGCCAAGGAGGCTGGACAGCTCTGTACCAAGACTTCTCCCTACAGCCCAACACACCAGCTGTGGTAGTCTGCAGCCAGAGTGCCTCTTCAGGCCTAACCCTGACCCATCCTTCCTCACTGGGCAGGGCTTCTCTGCAGGAACTCCAATAACTCCCAGCCAGAGGCTCAGGGACAGAATCTGGGTCTTCCTGGGCCTGAGCCCCTAGAGGGAGGGGTGCCTGCAGTCTCTGTGGACCAGCTGACTTAGCCTCTCCTTCTGGTAGTTCTGAGACATCCAGGCAGCCCAGACGAGTGGGTTTCCCTCCAGCTTGGAGGCACACCCCTTCCACCAAAGGACAAAGTTCCCTGTTAAACGGGTCCTGTGCCCTGTGCCACCCAACTGGGTGAGACACTCCAACAGGGCTTGTCAGACACCCTCTACAGGAGTGATCCTATTGGCATCAGGTTATAGCCCCTTGAGATCAGAGGTCCCAGAAGGAGCAGTCACCCACATTTGCTGTTCTCCAGCCTGCTTGAGTGACATCTCCAGGCACAGGAGTGAATCAGACGAATAAGGCCTGAAGTGAACCCCCAGCAAACTGCAGCAGCCCTACAGAAGTGGGGGCCTGACTATTGAAAGAAAAACAAACAAGCAGAAACCAACAACAACAGCATCAACAACAACAACAACAAAAAATGCCCCAACCAAAACCTCATCCAAGGGTCGGCACAGCCTCAAAGACTGAAACTAGACAAACTCACAAAGATGAGAAAAAAAAATCAAAGAAAAAATGCTGAAAACCCAAAAAGCTAGAGTGCCTCTTCCCCTTCAAATGATCACAACATCTCTCCATCAAAGGTGCAGAACTGGATGGAGGATCAAATGGGCGAATTAACAGAAGAAGGCTTCAGAAGATGGGTAGTTAAAAACTATGCTGAGCTAAAGGAGCATGTTCTAACCCAATGCAAAGAAGTTCAGAACCTTGACAAAAGGTTAGAGGAATTGCTACTAGAATAACCAGTTTAGAGAGGAACATAAACGACCTGATGGCGTTGAAAAACACAACACAAGATCTTCGTAAATTATACACAGGTATCAACAGCCAAATCAACCACGTAGAAAAAAAGATATCAGAGCCTGAAGACCACCGTGCTAAAATAAGATATGTAAACAAGAAAAGGGAAAAAAGAATGACAAGGAATGAACAAATCCTCCAAGAAATATGGGACTTCATAAGAAGACCGAACCGACAATTGATTCGAGTACCAGAAGGAGATAGGGAGAATGGAAACAAGCTGGAAAACACGTGTCAGGATATTATCCAGGAGAACTTCCCCAACCTAGCAAGACAGGCCAACATGCAAATTCAGGAAATGCAGAGAACACCATTAAGATACTCCACGAGAAGATCAACCCCAAGAAGCATAATCATCAGATTCTCCAAGGTCAAAATGAATGAAAATTTCTTAAGGGCAGCCAGAGAGAAAGGCCAGGTCACCTACAAAGGGAAGCCCATCAGACTAACAGTGGACATCTCAGCAGAAACTCTAAAAGCCAGAAGAGATTGGGGGCCAATATACAACATTCTTAAAGAAAAAAAATTTCAACCCAAAATTTCATATCCAGCCAAACTAAGCTTCACAAGAGAAGGAGAAATAAAATCATTTCCAAACAAAAGCTGGGGGATTTTGTTACCACCAGGCCTGCCATGCAAGAGCTCCCGAAATAAGCACTAAATATAGAAAGGAAAAACTGCTACCAGCCACTGCAAAAACACACCAAAATATAAAGACCAATGACACTATGAAGAAACTGCATCAACTAGTGTGCAAAATAACCAAATAGCAGCATAATGACAGGATCAAGTTCACACATAACAATAACAATCTTAAATATAAATGGGCTAAACATCACAGTTAAAAGACACAGACTGGCAAGTTGTATGAGTCAAGACCCATAGGTGTGCCGTATTGAGGAGACCCATGTTACGTGCAAAGACATACATAGGTTCAAAAAGGAATGGAGGAAAATTTACCAAGCAAATGGTAAGCAAAAAAAAAAAAAAAAAAAGCAGTGGTTGCAATCCTAGTCTCTGACAAAACGGACTTTAAACCAATAAAGATCAAAAGAGACAAAAAAGGGAATTACATAATGGTAAAGGGAACAATTCAACAAGAAGAGCTAAGTATTCTAAATATCTATGCCCCCAATACAGGAGCACCCAGATTCATAAAACAAGTTCTTAGAGACCTACAAAGAGACATAGACTCTGACACAATAATAGTGGGATACTTTAACACCCAACTGTCAGTATTAGACAGATCAACGAGACAGAAAATTAACAAGGATATTCAAGACTTGAACTCAGCTCTAGACCAAGTGGACCTAGTAAACATCTACAGGACTCTGTACCCCAAATCAATAGAATATACATTCTTCTCAGTGTCACATGGCACTTATTCTAAAATTGACCACATAATTGGGAGTAAAACACTCCTCAGCAAATGCAAAATAACTGAAATCATAACAGTCTCTCAGACCACAGTGCAATCTAATTCGAATTCAGAATTAATAAACTCACTCAAAACCACACAGTTACATGGAAATTGAACAACCTGCTCCTGAATGACTCCCGGGTAAATAATGAAATTAAGGCAAAAATCAAGAAGTTCCTTGAAACCAATGAGAATAAAGAGACAATGTACCAGAATTTCTGGTACACAGCGAAAGCAGTGTTAGGAGGGAAATTTATCGCACTGAATGCTCACATCAGAAAGCTAGAAAAATCTCAAATTGACACCCTAACATCACAATTAAAAGAGCAAGAGAAGTAAGAACAAGCTAATCCAAAAGCTAGCAGAAGACAAGAAAAAAACTAAGATCAGAGAAGAACTGAAGGATATATAGATGCACGAAAAACCCTCCAAAAACAATCAATGAATCCAAGAGCTGGGTTTTGAAAAAAATAAAAAAAAAAATAGATAGACCACTAGCTAGACTCATAAAAAAGAAGAGAGAGAAGAATAAAATAGACACAATAAAAAATTATAAAAGGGATATCACCACGGATCCCATGGAAATACAAACCACCATCAGGGAATACTGTAAATACCTCTATGCAAATAAATTAGAAAATCTAGAAGAAATGGATGAATTGCTGGACAAATACACTCTACCATGACTAAACTGGAAGAAATTGAATCCCTGAATAGACCAAAAACAAGTTCTGAAATTGAGGCAGTAATTCATAGGCTACCAACAAAAAAAAACCCCAGGACTAGATAGATTTACAGCTGAATTCTACCAGAAGTACAAAGAGGAGCTGGTACCATTCCTACTAAAACTATTCCAAACAATTGAAAAGGGGGGACTCCTCCCTAACTCATTTTATGAAGGCAGCATCATCCTGATACCAAAACCAGGAAGAGACACAACAAAAATAGAGAACTTCAGGCTAATATCCCTAATGAACATCAATGCAAAAATCCTCAATAAAACACTGCAAACCGAATCCAGCAGCACATCAAAAAACTTATCCACCATGATCAAATCAGCTTCATCCCTGGGATGCAAGGCTAGTTCAACATATGCAAATCAATACATGTAATCCATCACACAAACAGAAGCAAAGACAAAAACCACATGATTATCTCAATACATGCAGAAAAGGCCTTTGATAAAATCCAACATCCCTTCATGTTAAAAACTCTTAATAAACTAGGTACTGATGGAACATATCTCAAAATAATAAGACGTATTTCTGACAAACCCACAGCATCAGTATCATTGAGTATCATATTGAATGGGCAAAAGCTGGAAGCATTGCCTTTGAAAACCAGTATAAGACAAGGATGCCCCCTCTCACCACTGCTGTTCAACATAGTATTGGAAGTTCTGGCCAGGGAAATCAGGCAAGAGAAAGAAATAAAGATTATTCAAATAGGAAGAAAGGAAATCAAATCATCTCTGTTTCCATATGACATTATTTTATATTAAGAAAACCCCAACATCTCAGCCTAAAAACTCCTTGAACTGATAAGCATCTTCAGCAAAGTCTCAGGATACAAAATCAATGTGTGAAAATCACAAGCATTCTTTTACACTAACAATAGGCAAGCAGAGAGCCAAATCAGGAATGAACTTCCATTCAAAATCATTGCAAAGAGAATAGAATACCTAGGAATACAGCTAACAAGGGATGTGAAGGGCCTCTTCAAGGAGAACTACAAACCACTGCTCAAGGAAATAAGAGAGGATACAAACAAATGGAAAAACATTCCATTCTCATGGACAGGAAGAATCAATATTGTGAAAATGGCCATACTGCCCAGAGCAGTTTATAGATTCAATGCTATTCCCATCAAACTACCATTGACATTCTTCACAGAATTTGAAAAAAAAAACTATTTTAAATTTTATATGGAATCAAAGAAGACCCTGTATAGCCAAGACAATCCTAAGCAAAAAGAACAAAGTTGGAAGCATCATGCTACCTGACTTCAAACTATACTACAAGGGTACAGTAACCAAAACAGCATGGTATTGGTACCAAAACAGACATATAGACCAATGGAGCAGGACAGACACCTTAGAAATAATGCCACACATCTACAACCATCTGATCTTCAACAAACCCGACAAAAACAAACAATGGGGAAAGGAACTCCTATTTAGTGAATGATGCTGGGAAAACTGGCAAGCCATATGCAGAAAACTGCAACTAGACCCCTTCCTTACACCTTATACTCAAGATGGATTAAAGACTTAAATGTAAAACCCCAAACATAAAAACCCTAGAAGAAAAACTAGGCAATATCATTCAGGACATAGGCATGGGCAAAGACTTCATGACAAAAATGCCAAAAGCAATTGCAACAAACGCCAAAATCAACAAATGGGATCTAATTAAACTAAAGAACTTCTGCACAGCAAAAGAAACTGTCATCGGAGTGAATAGACAATCTACAGAATGAGAGAAAACTTTTGCAATCTACTGATCTAAGGTCTAATATCCTGAATTTACAAGGAACTTAAACAATATTTACAATTAAAAAAAAAAACAACTCCATCAAAAAGTGGCCAAAGATATGAACAGATACTTCTCAAAAGAAGACATTTATGTGGCCAACATATGAAAAAAAGCTCAACATTAGAGAAATGCACATCAAAGCCAAAATGAGATACCATCCCATGCCAGTCAGAATGGCGATTAGTAAGGAAACGATAGATGCTGGCAAGGCTGTGGAGAAATAGGAATGCTTTTACGCATTGGTGGGAATGTCAATTCGTTCAACCATTGTGGAAGACATTGTGGAAGGCAATTCCTCAAGGATCCAGAACCAGAATTAACATTTGACCCAGCAACCCCATTACTGGGTGTATACCCAAAGGAATATAAATTATTCTACTATAAAGACACATGCACACGTATCTTTATCACAGTACTGTTTAGCAAAGACCGACCCAAATACCTATCAATGATAGATTGGATAAATAAAATGTGGTACATATGTACCATAGAATACTATGCAGCCATAAAAACGAATGAGATCATGTCCTTTGCAGTGACATAGATGAAGCTGGAAGCTATAATCCTCAGCAAATTACCACATAAGTAACACGTAAGTTTCTGTGAACAGAAAACTAAACACTGCATGTTCTCACTCATAAGTGGGTGTTGAACATTGAGAACACATGGACACAGAGAGGGGAACATCATACACCAGGGCCTGTTGGGGAGCAGGGGATGAGGGGAGGGAACTTAGAGGGAGGGTCAATAGGTGCAGCAGATCACCACGGCACATGTATATCTATGTAGTAAACCTACACGTTCTGCACATGTATCCCTCTTTTTTTTTTTAGAAGAAGAAGAAATTAAAAAAATTTTAAAACATTAGCCAGGTTTAGTTGTACATCCTTATGGTTCCAGTTAGTTGAGAGGCTGAGGAGGGAGAAAAACTTGAGTGTAGGAAATCAAGGCTGCAGTGAGGTATAATCCTGCTACTGCATCCCAACCTAGGCAACAGAGTGAGCCCCTGTCTCAAAAAAAAAAAAAAAAAAGTTTCAGTCTGACCCTGAAGCATACATTAACACTCAGGTCTTTTCTCTTTGTTTCGTTTTTTTTTTTTTTTTTTTTTTTTTTTTTTTTAATTTTTTTGTAGAGACGGAGTCTTGCTGTTTTGCCCAGGTTGGTTTCGAACTCCTGGCCTCAAGCAATCCCCCTGTCTCTACCTCCCAGAGTGCTGGGATAACAAACATAAGCCACCATGCCCAGCCAATCCTCAGTTATTTTCTAATACTAGATAATCTAATTGCTCACTTATCACATTATTTTTCCAATTAAAGATGTAAGATTTAGACATTAAATTTAAGTTATAAGTGTTTCCTTGAACACCTAATTGTAACTGCAACTAGAACAGTGATCATTGGTGACTGTTGAAAGTTCAGTGATTTTTTAATATATTTTCAATTTGTAAAGTAGTAGCATAGCCCAGATTGCATAGGATGAAAAATGGAAGATCACCTAAATCTTTTCAAATCCTTGGATGAAAACATCCTAGAAGAATGACTTGGTTTTTGTCTGTGTGTTTTTTCCTTTGCTGCATGATTTGGGGGATTATCACCACAATAGGGGTGACCTACACTACCAGGGAAGATATTCCACCAAATCAAGGGTGATTTCTGTATTAATTCACTCCTCTTGTTCATTTAGCCCAGTTCCTAGAATACAGTCAGTTTTAAATAAATATCTCATAAATTAATAGATGCGAAATTGAATTACATAAGGAAAATTATTCCAACAATTAGAACAGTCTAGAAGTGGATTGAGCTGCTCTGGGGAGTAATGATCACCACACCATGACACAAGTAACTTCTCATGGCTGGATGTGATGGAGGGCATCCGAGCACCTGGCAGGCATTTGTAGAGATCCCCTCTAAAGCCCCCTTCAGCTATAGGATTCTATGATTCTTTTCCTGTGAAAACTTGGAACACGTGATAGTGTATTACCTCTCGCAGATCATAAGGGCACCATTTAATAGCTTACTACATTCATGTATTAAATTGTACTTTTGTGACTTCAATAAATTCAGTGCTTCTAAAGCATGATTACTGTATTCTCCCGGCAGGACACGTTGTTTCCTAGTCAGTCTTCATAAACTACTATATCACTGTCGTGTTCACTTTAGAAGTAGCAGAATCAAGGCAGGGAGGAATTCAGAGCTTCTTACACCCCAGCCTTAGATATAGTGATTCCCAGAATTTCAGAGAATATTCCACAGAGCCCAGATATTGTAAATAAAGTGTCTGTCCAATTGTAAAGCCCATATTATTGAGTATAGTTACAATTTTCCTGGTGATAATTGCATACATAAAAGGGGCAAAAACAGACCATGTACTTAAAAAGTATTTAGCTAAAAGACTCTAAAGAAATTAGTCGGCTGGGCACAGTGGCTCATGTCTGTAATCCCAGCACTTTGGGAGGTTGAGGCAGGTGGATCATGAGATCAAGGGTTTGAGACCAACCTGACCAACGTGGTGAAACCCTGCCTCTACTAAAAATACAAAAAATTAGCCGGGCGTGGTGGCACGTGCCCGTAATCCCAGTTACTCAGGAGGCTGACACAGGAAAATCACTCGAACCCAGGAGGCAGAGGTTGCAGTGAGCCAATATCGTGCCATTGCACTCCAGCCTGGGTGACAGGGCGAGACTCCGTCTCAAAAAAAAAAAAAAAAAAAAAATCAACCACTGCCCACCATCTTTGCTCGAAGAAAATCTCCCAGAGCATGCTGAATGTCTAGATGAGAAGTGACTGTGTATTCCATTAAGCCTTATGTATGTATATACCCAAAGGCCTAGTCATTGGTATTTAATACTGAGTTCATCAATGAAATACTAGAAATGTTCCCAATTTATACATACTCAAAAGCTAGGATAGAAAAATGAAAACTTCCAAAACTAAAATATTTCATTTTGAACTCAAATTCATTTACTTCAATGCCCTGTTGACTGATGCAATTTTAGATTACAACAGCAAGAACCAAGTGCACGCTGCCTGAAGAAGTAATAAGTAAGGAACATTTTGAAGGAAGCCCTAGAGACAGGAAGGAACTTAGGTAAAGGTTTCTGTGTATGTGCAAAAGTACCCATAAGTAAAACGAACCAGTGTGTCAAAATGTAATTCCATAATTCCCAGGGCAACATCTAAAGGAACTAAGTTGCAAGCAATACATTTGCAATACATGATGGGTTGAGTTTCCAGAAAACCCAGATCAGTCCCAGGAGATCCTCTTTATGGTATATTCATGAAACAATACAGATTATTAATTATGAGGATATACTTTTTCTTTAACCAGTGACATTCTAAATATTAACCAGAAACAAACAAAACTATATTGGATACACCTATACATAGGTCGGCTTTTTCTTTTCCATGGATGCCAATTTATTTACTCTTCTTCTTTCTAAATACAGCTGTAAACGATCTCTGCACAAACTATTCCAGTACAAGCAGAACAGATTCAGTGAGTAATAACTCATTGAAATTGAGACAGTTACAGTCACATTTGCACTCCCCGAAGCTGGCAGTTTCATTCTCTAGAGACGGGTGCATTTATCACATTCACAACCATAGTAAAATGAAATCATCAACTAAAGGGACTTTGGCTCACTCATTTTCCTCCAGGAGAGCCACTGAACATTTTAAATATTTAAAATGAAGATCTCCAGCCTCTATTTTTTTTGAAAGAAAGAAGAAAGCCCAGAGAAGTCAACGGGGAGTGTCAAGATATTCCATGGTACAGTCAGAGGCAAGGACATTATGAGTACTGAACGATTGCATTAATATGGCATATATGAACTAATAATAAATCAGAATCTGGGGGTTAAAGATGAGCAGAATTGACTAGCATAAAATTTGAATGTTGAATTCAAATTCATAAAATTTGGTGTTGAATTTAGTCATTTTCTTTCTCTGTAAATTGTTCTTTACTTAAGTGTATTCTTCATCTCATAAGGAAAACATATCAGGCTTTACTTTTTTTTTTTTTTGAGACGGAGTGCAGTGGCGCGATCTCGGCTCACTGAAAGCTCCGCCCCCCGGGGTTCACGCCATTCTCCTGCCTCAGCCTCCCGAGTAGCTGGGACTATAGGCGCCCGCCACCATGCCTGGCTAATTTTTTTGTATTTTTAGTAGAGACGGGTTTCACCACGTTAGCCAGGATGGTCTCGATCTCCTGACCTCGTGATCCACCCATCTCGGCCTCCCAAAGTGCTGGGGTTACAGGGGTGAGCCACCGCACCCAGCCTGGATTTTACTTCTTTCTCTTTACTGTTTTGATTTCAGGAATAAGAAACATTTGACCTTGTCACCAAGTTCTTCTGGCTTTGAGCACTGGTATTCACGATACTTTGACTAGGAATCATTGGTTACTTTCTATAATCTTAGTTAGAAATGTGGACATTAAAAAAATTATCATTTTAGGCACTAATTTAGATCTACAAAATGAGTCTTCTATGTACATAAACAGTTTTTTTTTTTAAGTAAAATAAATTATATCACATGGATGGAGTAAAGAAAGACTTGAGCTTTTCTCCTGGATTACATGATAAAGATTACAAACTCATTGATGAATTAATTACAATGGCAACTTCTTGGATGTAACTAAACCCCAATTTTGCAGAGCACTATCAACCTGCTTTTAAGACACATACAAATACATGATCTCTAAATAATTTGATCAACTTTATAAGCATTTTTGTCTTTGTTACCACAGTTTAGGGAATTCTGGTGTGGACTGAGAAACATCAGTGTTTTGAAACTAATTTGACGGCTAAGCATAATGATCCAAATATGTGAGGACAAACCTTAGAGTCTTCCTACTTCCTCATATTCCCTAGATGGTGCCAACATATCCTTAGATCCTTTGAAAGGCCATATAAAAATAATAGAAATATGATGAGCAGTAGGCATACTACTTAAGCAAACAAAAATCATTTCTTCTGTTCCAGGTTTCCCGAACATAAAGTTAATCTAAACACAACAGACTGCACAAAGCACAAAACTTCACTGCAAACACCTTCGAGTTTTGAAAATAAGACATTTGTTGTTTATACTAAAGTCACTGAAGTTTCACAGATAAAGAGAAAGAATTGCTCTCAAGATCTCAATGATGCTTATCCAAATGGGAGAAGGCAGTAATTACACATTGAAATGTAAACAGATTAGCCTTTGGGCTTCCAGAGCACAGATAAACTCATCAGATCTTACTGTTTATATTAGTGATTGGAATGCTTCTGCTTAAATGCTTAACACCTCTCATCTAAATGTACCAGGTATTCTGATAAGTGTATACATGTCACATGAAAGTGTGTGAAAACTGACGATGATCATTGATTGTATGCTGTTCGTTGTCTCTAGTAGCATCATATGCAAATGAGGCTTTTTGTTTTCCAGGTTGAAGCACTCTCTATGAAATTTCACGGACTTGCATTTTCTTCTCTCCACTAAAACCTCTCAGTTATCTCTCTGACACTGCTCCCGATAATGGAAAAGATTTCTGCTTACTAGGATAATCTCCAATCCCTAGCTCATCTACCTCCATGTGAGAATTGTTTGCCCTAGGGAATACACTTTAAGCTCCCCAATGACCTTTCCCGTCCACTTCTTGACTAGTAGTTTCTTTTTCTGATACATACAGATATTGATCACTTTTTTTTTTTTTTGGTATCAAAACACCTATCTAGGTGGGTGGGAGGATGGGAGGGTAAAATCTTTAAAGTAATGACCAGGTAAAAATATCTTCATGGGAGAAAGAAAACCTATAGCTATATTTTCAAGTTCAGCCACTACATAGCAAACAGTCTAAAATAGCTTTCCCTAAAACATGAATATTTCTTTAAAAATAATCTATCCATGAAAAAAATTGGGTCTGAAAATATTCTTTAACACTGAGTTATAGATCATTACGATGCTTCAACCCTCCAAGGAGTCTCAAGCCTTTAATTCATATGCTTGGCATATCATGTCTTTATAATGACATTCAGAGACACTAGGTTCAGCAGTTTTTCCCTTTCCTTTATCATTCATTACATTCCAAACATTTGTGTCCTACAATATATGTAGAGCAACTGGCTTTATAACTATTCTTAGCTCTATAAAGCCAGATATAACTATTCTATAGCGATTGCTGTTTTACTTTTTAAATATTTCATTACTTTATTTGCTGGCTAAAATTTTACCACAAGGATGGCAAATACGTATAAAATTAATTGTTACAAGTTTCTAATTCAAAAGAGTAACGTCAAATATATGAACGACCTTCATTCCTCAATTTTTCTTTCCTTAACGGAATCTCTAAAAATTAAAATATGTTCACTGGCTTGAAAATTCAGATTTCCTCATAAATTTATCTCAGGAGTTGCCATAATAGGTTTTTATTTTTTATTTTTAAAAAGGGCCTTTCCCTAAGAAGTAAGGCTATATTCCTGTCTTTGTCTATTTCGTGTTCCGCACCTCAGTGTACTGACCGAACAGGGCATTGATAGTTAATTAGTTCAGAAATGTAAGCTGTATCGTTCCAGAATTAAAGCAAACTGAAGGAAACAAGGAATTCATGTGAGGCACAAGTTGTTCCTGCTGCTGTTCGTGTTGTTATTGCAGGTAGTGTTGTGTGGTTGCTAGGGTAGCAGTGTGTGTATTGCTGATAGGCATGGTATTACTTGGCTGCAATCTTTCTTATGAGTAGATAGTGTCTGTAGATTGATCGTTGACACTAGCAAAGAGAGGCACTAGTTTTACCAGAGAGAAAATTAGAAATAAATAATTCTCCGCAAAAAAGCAGTTAGTTATATTTGTGTGGCTCTGAAATCTTGTCAGCCTGAACACAGCATTTGAAGATTTTTTTTTCTGTGAACTTTACCCTGGGAAGGTGTAAAGATAAAATATATGTGTTACAGTATTGCGAAAATTGTTGAAGTAAAATCCAGTTGCTCAGAAAGGGAATAATAAATTTATCAAACATCTATTGAAGCATTTAAAAAAAATTAGTTTGAGGATTCTGACCAAAAGCAATATCTTGATGACAACCTATTAACAATAATTTTTTTTTTTTTTTTTTTTTTTTTTTTCGAGACGGAGTCTTGCTCTGTCACCCAGGCTGGAGTGCAGTAGCCTGATCTCGACTCACTGCAATCTCCGCTTCCCAGGTTCATGCCATTCTCCGGCCTCAGCCTCCCGACTAGTTGGGACTGCAGGTGCCCGCCACCACACCTGGCTAATTTTTTGTAGTTTTAGTAGAGACTGGGTTTCACTGTGTTAGCCAGGATGGTCTCGATCGCCTGACCTTGTGATCCGCCCGCCTTGGCCTCCCAAAGTGCTGGGATTACAGGCGTGAGCCACCTCGCCTGGCCAACAATAATCATTTTTATAAGTTCAAGTCAAATGAACTTCTAATGTCAAACAGTTTGGAGAAAGGAAGACTTATTTCTCAACTGAAAAATTGTATGGAAATCTGGAATGAATAGTAAGCTGAATATAAATGAATATAGCAAATAAAAGTAAAGGCTAGTAAATGTTTCACATACCTCTAAGGAGAGAAAGAAGTCATAGTGATTGATCCAAAGGTTACAAACAGAGATATTAAACACAGAATAAGATGGTACTTGGGAAAATACAAGAAGTTTTGCTTATGGCAAAACAAATGAAATACCGATCATCAAGTGGTAGAACAAGCAGGAAATGAAAAAAATAACAGGAGATCTAAGAGGACCAACCCTCCAAAAATCAGTTGAGAGTTTGAAAGAAAAGACAGAAATAAAAATACTGTTATCAATGAAGGTGACTCTGATAAATTCTTAGCTAAAAACACTATGATTTCTTTTATATTACAAATAAAAATATGTATAATTATATACAATATACAATAATTATATATATAAACTATGAAATGATATGTATTCACTCAATTTATCGTTGAAACAGTTTCAGTGAAATTGTTTTGAAGGTAAATCTAAGAATATTTTATTTATTTATTTTTCGAGACTTAGTCTTGCTCTGCCGCCAGGCTGGAGTGCAGTGGCACTGTCTCGGCTCACTGCAATCTCTGCCCGCCAGGTTCAAGCGATTCTCCTGCCTCAGCCTCCAGGGTAGCTGGGACTGCAGCCACGTACCACCATGCCTGGCTAATTTGGCTACTTTTTTTTTTTTTTTTTTTAGTAGAGATGCGGTTTCACTGTGTTAGCCAGGATGGTCTCGATCTCCTGATGTCATTGAACAGGGTAAATCGCAGCAGAAAATGTTTGTGGCAGCCAGCAAATAACTTGAGCCTAGGAATCTGAGACTAGCCTGGGCTACATGGTAAAGCCCCCAAAATTAGCCAGGCATGGTGGCACATACCTGTAGTCTCAGCTACTCAGGAGGCTGAGGAGGGAGGATCACTGGAGCCCAGGAGACAAAGATTGCAGTGAGCTGTGATAGTGCCACTGCCCTCCAGCCTGGGTGACAGAGTGAGACCTTGTCTCAAAAAAAAAAGAAAAAAAAAAAGATAATTTTTGCAACTACCGTCTAGGAAAGAGCTGAGATGGAATGGTCAAGTGATTAGACAAAAGAGAAGTGAGATGAGAGAGCCTTTCCTTGATGTCTCTTATAGAATAGAAAGGAGTCAGATTTGGTAAGAGATCCAGTTTTGGCAAAGGACCGACGATGTTAAGAATTGACCATACTAATTTATGCAGACAGAACACAGCCTATTCCTATTTTATCCACAAGAAATATTTCATACTTTAGAGGGGGAAATATCTGTCAAATGTATACAACTTTTAATATTTATGATATGTATATATTTCTATTAATGAACAGTTTTATAATCCAAATTACCTATAGCTAAATATACAACATACACATGCATGTACACCTTCAAACACACACACAACTAACATGAAGTGATTAACAACATATAAGTCAAGTGAGATGATTTAGGTATAGGTAATGTTAACATGAGGCAAAATTCTGCAACATGGATGACTCTTGAGGATGTTATATTAAGTGAAATAAGCCAGTCACAAATAATTATACAAATAATGTATAATTCCTCTTATATGAGATACCTACAGTAATCAAATTCATAGAGACAGACAGTAAAATGGTGGTTGTCAGGGGCTGGATGTGGGGAGGCAGAGATGGGGAGTTGTTGTTCAATGGGTACAGAGTTTCAGTTTTGCAAGATGAAAAGGTTCTGGAGATCTGACTCACAAAAAATGTGAATATATTTAACACTACTGAACTCTACAGCTAAAAATGGTTAAAATGGGAAATTTTATATCGTGTTTTTTTAATACAATTAAAAAATTAGGAAAAATTTGTGAAATTACTGAAAAATCATCTTTTCTCTTTCCCTCGCACAGCCTCTGTTATCCCTTGTAATATTTCCGATATTCTTATTCTTTGCCACAGTCTTTTTGGTTCAATCCAATCCTCCTCTCCCTCTCTGGAGAGCACCCTGAAATAAATCTCTGCAAAACCTACTCACCTTGAGTACAGTTCTCTTGTAAACTGATAATCCACTCATCTACGATATTTCCTAGAATATTTCTAAGATATTTTTCTACACTACTTATCCTAAGATAAATTATAAGTATGTTGCCCTTTAATTGAATAAGCCTGTCATGAAGGATCCTTGTAAAAGAAAACCCTGATTCAATGCAAAATACTCATGTTAGCAGGCAACAAACGTGAAGTGCTTGTGAGTGTCCTGAAATGTGTGTGTGTGTGTCTGTGTGTGTGTGTGTCTGTGTGTGTGTCTGTGTGTATGTGTCTCTCTCTGTGTGTGTGTCTGTGTGTGTGTGTCTGTGTGTGTGTGTCTGTGTGCATGTGTGTGTCTCTGTGTGTGTGTGTGTCTGTGTGTGTCTGTGTGTGTGTGTCTCTGTGTGTGTGTGTGTGTGTCTGTGTGTGTGTGTCTATGTGTGTGTCTGTGTGTGTGTGTGTGTCTGTGTGTGTGATGGGGTGGGGCTGAGGAAGAATGGCCACTTTATTTGGAGAATAGGTTTTAAGTTAGACACCCTGTTTCTGAAACATTAGGAGTTGAAGGCATGCTTGCCATATACGAGTTTACCTTCTATATGTGCCTGTGTGTGTGCCTATTTCATGTCCCTGATTGGCAACTGAGAAGTGACACTGTTAATAATTTGAAATGAAGATAAAATAATTTAACTGGAATGTCAGGAACTTCATTCAAATCAAGCAGATAATTATCAAGACACTTTAAAAGAAATGTTGCCCACTCCAATATTTAGAACAAATAGCTTAAATAAATTTTTTTGAGAGATGGATGCCTTACTCTGTCATAGCTCACCACAGCCTAGAACTCCTGGGCCAGGAATCCTCCCACTTCAGTAGCTGGGACTACAGGTGTACTTTTTTTTTTTTTTTTTTTTTTTTAAGATGAGTGTCTTGCTATCTTGCTCAAGCTTGTCTCGAACTCCTGGACTCAAACCATCCTCCTGCTTCAGTCTGCCAAGTTGCTGAGATTACAGATGTGAACCACAATGCCTTGCTGGAAGAAATAACTTTAAAATGGGCTTTGATGCAACATAAAATGTATCTTAGGAAGTAATCTTATCCTGGAAGTAGAATAGTCTGGTGAAATCATTAGACCTTTTCAATTCACGTTTTTTTCTTTTCTTTCAAATGAGATGTTGGATATGAATAGAAATGCTTGACAGATATTTTTAATTTTCCAAGATCCCTTATTTTCATAGTGCAAACATATATAAATTATACAGGATAAAATATAAAAAGCCTTTAAAACCAATACCTGCTAACCACTTCGGATAGATTCTTAGCATCAACTCTGGTCTTACTGAGATTTTCATTTTTTTTTTTCCTTTCAGTACTACTTAGCTTTTTTTATTTTGTAGAAATATAGAGGGATTATGAAAATAAAATGAAAGGCTGGACTCTATTAGATTAGAGATAGCTTTGGTCCAGTACAAGCTGTGCCTTGAAATAAATCTAAGGCATTTCATGGTTAAAACAGCAAGAAAGCAGTTTAATTTCCCATTCAATCACAGTTTAATGCACTCTAGAACGAATGAAGTGATTGAAAATTTTGGATATATGATGATGTTTATATTCGTACTCCACAAAGACCACGCTCAAATGCCATTGACAAATTCCAAGTATGCATTACAGAGAGAAAGGGAGAGGAAATACTCATATATGACTCCTGCATGTAAAACATTATCCATTTGCAAAAATGGCACGTAAACAAACTGACTCTGCAACATACACCTATAAAATGTTTGCATATTGGAAAGAAGTAAGGAGAAATGTATAACTAGCAACAAATATGCAAAGAACTAGGACTGTAAAGCAAAGAAAATACCTGATTATTTGTTGTCTTATCAGCAAAAAAGTATATGTGTCACCTAACCCCTTTCTCTATATCTACCAGATGTATAGATAGGGAAGAATTTAAATTGTGCTAATAAATAGTCAACCACATAGGACAATTAACAATAAACGCCAAGGAACAGCATCATACAGTTGAAAAAGCACTTGCTTTGGGAGCTGACCTGGCGTTATAGAAATAGGTGTGCTACTTTCTATAAATAGAGCATCTGTTTCTTTTTCTTAAAGGGAGATAATGCCTAGTTCAAAGAATTGTTATGATGAAAACATTAAATAGCAACTAGAACTAACTATACACCAACTAGAGAGTGACTGGTGTATATTATTTTCTCAATAAGTATCAATATCCTTTCCCTCTTCAATTAGGTTGTTCTGTGAATAATATGAAAAATTCTTCCCCTTTTGAGACAACACACAGCAATACACACTAAAATGCCTACACATTCTTCTCCTTTCAGGGTAATTTATTTCTGAAAACCTACAAGAAATTACTGGAATTTTAAAACATAATTACCTTTGAGATTAATGGTACATAATTACTTCAGTAGTTAACAAAACACACGTGAAATACTTAATGCTCATGTAATTAAAATGTATAACAAAACAAGAAAAAACAGTGAAGAAAGAATAAAAAACAATGCAAGTAATGCACTAACATTACTATTATAAACTAGCCAACCAATAGTATTTGATAAGAAAATTTAAAACATAAAATACACGTATACACCAAGGTTACTTTTCTTTCTCTACACTTCGTTGTGTATCAGATGTAGAATATCCAAATTGGTCTTCTAAATGCTAATACCTTGTTAAATCAAAATATGTATATAAAATTAAACTCTTTCTCAAGTTGGGCTTATCTTGGAGTTTTGCCATGTAAGTATTTGCTAACTCTCTTTTTCTTAAAATACTTTTGTTTATGGAGAACCAAAAATATAAGTTATCTTGAGATATATACTCTTGTCCAAACACTGCAAGGTGTCCACAATATCTCAAGTAACAAAGTTGTCAAAATTTGCCTTCATTAACCCCCCACTTAGGACTGGCAGCTTTTTTTATCATCCCCCCCTAAGAAGAGTGGAAAGTGACATGGAAGGCAATTATGATAATGAGTATCATATATAAGAGAAAGTTGCTTACTTAACTGTATTCAGTGTTTCTTTGCCTCCTGAAACAATCTGATGATTATTGATGGTAATAAGCAACTTGTTAACTATATAACTATGCTCACTGTTTATAATAAGGTAAGAGTGTGTTGGCTCCTCGGCAGAGGCAGTTGAAGGCTCTTCTTCATTTGTTAATGAGCATACCACAGCCCAGAAAACATAATACTGGCCTAAAATCACAGAAGCTACTTAGAGATGGGACTGAAACTGTGACTCTGTCCTTTTGCCCTGTTTATTACAATGACTAAGTCACTAAATGAGTTGTATGGGGCACAGAGTACCATATGAAACTCAATCAAACTATTGTGTACCATAATGTTAAAAACTAGCAAACATTTACAGGGATTGTTTTAGCCCCTCTCCAGTAGCAAGCTAAAGGAAATGAGAATATTCCACATTCCATACAAGTCCCCTCCATGGGTTTCAGTTTCTTTATCGAAAAATTAGCTTTCCAAATTCGTTGCAAGATAATGTGACACTAGCACTGGGCCTGCCACAAGTAGTTGTGTATTCTGAGCTAGCTCTTCTCCTTCCCTCTCTACATTATGGATATGGAATAAGAACCCAGTGAATGAATGGGGTTCATTATTTAAGATGCTGTTGTAAAATATGTAGATAATCAGATGTTACTCTAGTAATTATGTGGTTATTTTTCTGAAAGTGGAAATAAATTTTATTGGTTATATGCCATTTAGGGGGATAAACGGGGGTCAAGACAAAAAATAAGACAACAGGTCCACGTGGAGAATTTACCCTGCAACCTTAATCATGCCAGAAAAATGTTGTAATATATTTAGCCACAAGTAGACATGTTAAAAACATTCCCTGGCTTTATTTTAAAGGATGATTTTGAAACTGGGTATATATTAAATGAGCTTGGAGATCCTTATTACCCAATAACTATATTTTTATACTAGCTGTTTAATTTTGTAAGTAAAGCTCACTTGCAATATTGAGTTATGAGTAAGTCAAGATGAACAAAAACAACAGCTAAAGTTTAACCTTTTAAACCTCTCTTTTAAAAAAGAGATGACCGTTTTGGATGAAAATCTACGTCACTTATGTACTCTGTGTGTTTTCTTAGAACTGATCAAACTATGGAACTTAAAATAACACTTCCATAGTGACCTCTGACCATCATTAGGAGTACCAATTACAGTATAGTAGTGACATCAGGGATTATAAAAGTTTGTAGGTCTGTTTACCTGTATTAAATAGCTCAGTTCTTGTGATTTTTGAGTTCCTTTATACGCTTTTTATAGATTTTCTTCAACTTTCTTGCTGACACATTTAACTACTATCATCACGCAAGTCTTCACAGCCCCATCCCCTTTTTAGTTTCCTGCTTCCTAATAGGCAGTGGGTTTGGTAACCAAATAACACACTTGCTAAAATTGTCAGTAAAATAAGATTTTGTCAGTTCTAAGGAAACACTCAGAAGAGAAAAACGCATTTGCTTAGTTGCATGGACTTTGTGGTTGAAATTTGATTGTGCCTCGAGTTTTATTGTTTAAATCCTGCTTCTCAGCTCTGTCAACAATGATGAGGTTGTCGTATGGCGAAATCCTGGGAGGTGGGATGTTGCTGTTTATTGAGCAGACAAACTACTACATCCTCTTTGGGTATGTTATGGAAACAAATTAAGTTATGTCTGGAAGAGTTACAGTGCACATCTGGAGAAAGGCAATAAAGTTATTCAAAGTTATACAATATTATTAAAATAAATAATATTTTTTGAAATTTGATTTAAGAAGCCACTAAACCGCACAAGTTCTTCGACTTGAAAAGTATTGCCATTTTTCATGTTATTCTAACTTCATCAAAATGTCTGTTTTGAAATGCAATGGCTTGTACTGGAGGCTTATTCATTGCAATGTATCCTGTTTGCAAATGCAGAAAAAAAAAAAATGGTTATTTTTACTTGATTCTACCCAGGCAGGAAAGTACCCTACCACTTCACAGCCTAAAACAAACAATTATTGGTGATGGTCTCATTATAAATTACTTTTCACTGACATAATGAGTTTTTCTTTTTTTTTTAAAAAGAGACTTAGATAACATGAAACATATGAACTAAATTGTGTTTGCCTGACATAAGCTGAATTTAAAACTCTTGCTGAGATTACCACTCTTTTAATACTTTCACCTATTCCTTTGTGAGACAAAGGCTGAATTTTAAAAACTTTTGTACAGCAAAAGCAATTTATACATATAAAAATACTTGGAGTGCCCTAGGGGTTGTCCGTGTTGCAGAGAGACGGAAGACAAGTTTGATTTTAAGCTTAAGCTTCAAACATTTATGGCCTAAATGGGGATGTCATTCTGAATTAAGCCTCAAACAGTTTTTTTTTTTTTTTTTTTTTTATAGGCAAGAAAGGGTATCATTTCTAAGATGAGCTATAAAAGAATGAAACAAGGCCCCAGTTCCTCGCACTCATCAGAAAGATTTTTCTCCCCAGAAGAGCAGGGATTTCAATTGACAATCCCTGTCTCCTCCCAATTTGGGCACTTGTGCTCCTCTTCCATGAACTCCCTAACAGTTTCAATCAGAGGAGATATTTTATTTTTCCCTCCTGCTGCTACCAGATATGCCGGGCTGCTGATGTAAAATCATTGCCACATGACAGTGACTGCTCATGTCCCAACTCATCAGTCCCAACTCACCAGTCAAGGACACCAGCCCAGCGTTACAGAAGTCTTTTCCGCTGTTCCTGTGTCCTTTGTCTCTCCCTTCACAGCCTGTCCTGACACAAACATATCTTTTTTAAAAGTCTTTGACAGATTTTCCTCTTTCTTTGCCTCCTTGGCTGTTTTTGAAGCCTGAGCCATGGTAAACAGCCTATAGCTTGACTCATTTCTTTCTACCTCTGCCCTCCTAACTGTAATTATGAGATAATTTAGCGGTGATACTCTGAAGCCAAGGCGATTAGCAAATTAACCTGAGGCAGCTCCAAGAAGTATGTCTGTAGTATCTCCTGATGCACTTTGCCCATTTTTGCTTCCCTCTCTCATACTTCCTAATTACTCCCGAGCTTCATGTAGCTTCCTGCATTCCCCCCCATGTCCCTAAGAACAGCATTCTACCCAGGCTTCTCTCATTAGGAAAGATCCAGATGCCTTAAATTATCCCTTCTAGCGAAGACTTGGTTTTAGTTCTTTTTTTTTTTTTTTTTTTTTTCCCAGGCCTCTGATCTGCGCCAAGTGCTGACCAGGCCATAGGAAAGAAAAAATCCATTAAAATGTTAAAAGAGCAAATATGTGTTTGTGTCCCCACTCCCAGGTGATACAGTTGTGCTTATAGAAGAGGTCAACTAGAAACATATTTTAATTGAAGTTTTCCTCAGGGAGAAAATTGTAAGATCACTGAAGACAATTGCAGAGTGGTGGGTGGGTGTGTGTGTGTATGTGTGTGTGTGTCTGTGTGTGTGTGTGTGTGTCTGTGTGTCTCCATGTGTGTTTATGTATGAGGCAATTGATAGGAAGCAGTTTGGGCAGACAGACCTAAATTTAGTTCTTAATTTATACCACACAAATGTCGATAGGCTTTAATTTTAAAGGTGGACAATGGTTTTATGTGAATGATTAAGCCCATAAAAAATACTATGTAGTTTGTATTTTCCTTTTGGTAATTTTTCTATAGGAGCATTTGGGACACAATAGCCAGCTGTTATTTAGCCGGCTCTATACCAGTCCCAGTACTGACAGGGAAAAAAGATGTTTGAAAATAAATACATAGTCCAAAATCTTCTAGTGACCCAACTGTTCAGAATCTATGCAGGATTATGAAAGTCTTACTTTCAAATCAGTGACCTGGAATTCCATCCCTCAATAACAATTCGGTTGCAACTTTCTCAACTTTCTCCTGAAAGGCTTCTTTGATGCCCCACCACTCCCCTCAATCCCACATCCTGATCCTCTGCACCAACATTGACTGTGTTGCTCTCTTTTTCCCAACCACTCGTTAACTCCATTGTTCCATACTTATTGTTTATATGGCTTTCCTGCATTTCCTTTGGAAATTTTCCAAGGGCAGGGACATGTCTTAGTCTCTTCAGGCTGCTAGAACAAAGTACTATAAACTGGATAGCTTATACATGACAGAAATTTATTTCTCACCACTCTAGAGACTGGGAAGTCCAAGATCAAGGTGCCAATAGATTTGATGTCTGGTAAGGATCTGCATTTTGGTTTCACAGGCAGCACTGTCTTGGTGTGTCTTCACATGGTATAAGGGGTTAGCTCTGGGTTCTCTTTTATGAGGTCACTAATCCCATTCATGAAGGCACCACCCTTATGACTTTATTGTCTCCCTGTGACCCCATATGATGATGGTATCTTGGTGATTAGGTTTCAATATATGAAGTTGGGGGACACAAACATTCCGAAAATAGCCAGATTCTAGTTTATCTAAAATGATCACCAGATACAGAATATATGAAAGTATATATCTACATATCTTGTGATTTAGGACTTCCCTGGTATGAGTTGTAGAGAAAAGACTCATTAAAAATTAGGTAAGAGAGGCCAGGCGCGGTGGCTCACGCTTGTAATCCCAGCACTTTGGGAGGCCAAGGCGGGCGGATCACGAGGTCAGGAGATCGAGACCACGGTGAAACCCCGTCTCCACTAAAAACACAAAAAATTAGCCAGGCGTGGTGGCGGGCGCCTGTAGTCCCAGCTACTCGGAGAGGCTGAGGCAGGAGAATGGCGTGAACCTGGGAGGCGGAGCTTGCAGTGAGCCGAGATTGCGCCACTGCACTCCAGCCTGGGCGACAGAGCGAGACTCCGTCTCAAAAAAAAAAAAAAATAAAAAAAATAAAAAAATAAAAAAATTAGGTAAGAGATACTACACTTTTAATGGCACCTTGTGAACTTCCTTTCTTCCTCCCATGGAGGCCCACTTTTCAGATTCTATTCTAGGTTTCACTCACATGATTAGCAACTGTTGTTACAAATAGAAAGAATCCTTGGTACTCTGGAGTGCATTCAAGCATTGAGGGAAAAACTTTTTAAATAAAGCAACTTGTCTGATGGGCAAGGTCATTTTATTTTCACAATGTATAATAGGAAAATCCTTTGAAATCCTAGTAATAGGGTCTCCCTTATTCCTACAAATGGAAAGTTAGTAGTATGTAGAAATGTACAATGTCAATTCAGGACAAGTTTTCTGAAGTTAACTTCTGCCAAAATTTGGGAAATAAGAAAATTTGGCTATTGTACAAACAAAACTCTAGAGAAGAGACAACATAACAGGACTAGATAATGATATTTCTGCAAATAGATAATTAGGGATTTCAGAGGGTGAAGAATATTTACATTCCAGGGAAGGCATGAAACCTTTAAGGGCTTTTACAAAAACAAACAAAGCATAGAAAAAACCTGGACCCATGAAAGATAAACAGCTTCAGTGTATTTCTACCAGGAAAACATTTCATTTCATTATTCAAAAGTACCCCCTCGACATATATATGTATGAATGAATGATACTACTTTGTTGTTGTTAGCAAGAAATGTGTTTATTCTTCTAGTTTTTATATCTGTCACAAGTGAGGTATACTGAATACTTTTTTTCTTAAGAAACATTTCTGATTTTCTTAAATGTGGAAATAGAAGAAAACAGTCACTTGGTGAGAGCAGCAGGAGGCAGCCAAATGTCTAGGCAGATAGGGATGGGTCCCTAGTGAAATCCTACCTCCAAAGCCTGTCATCAGCTGTCATTAGCTTGAAAGCCAAGCTGCAAGTTACATCCTTGGACCAGATTGAGAACTCATCTTCCTGTTTGGCATGCTTTGCCCTGATTTATCCCCACCCTTCACCTTTTTTATATTTATCTACCCTTTCCTAATTGGTTTTCTACTCTGTCATGCCCACCTTTGAGTGGTGTCTTTGCTTTGACCCTTTTTGCATACTCACAAACCAATCAGCATGCACTCTGAATCCATAAGAGGCCCCAGACCTAGCCAGATGGGGGACTTTCTCACCATCGAGTAGGGGACCCTGTGCCCCAGTTTCCTTCTTTGCTGAGAGCTTTCCTTTTGCTTAATAAATTCTACTCAACTCACTCTCTGGTGTGTGCGTGCCTAATTCTTCCTGATTGTGAGACAACAACTTGGACCTAGCTGAGCTAAGGCACAGAAAGACCACAACACTGGGAAGGCAGATGGTGAAAGAGATAACAATAGGTCCTAATGATTCCACAGAGAGAGTAATCTGGTTGGTAAATCAAAAGAACTGAGCAAAATATTTAGAATACACACGTTTTTGTAGATACAGAATTGAAGCTTCCAGAGTGTTCCAAAGATTTATCATTCACTAATCTAAAATTTAGAGTGCTAGTCAGAAGAGGGATCTTATTTTTCTCCTGTGTGTCCAAGCAACGTGGAGAAATCAGATTAACCTGAGTTAGAAACAACCAATTTAAAGAATGCAAATATAAAGTGATAATTGGGAGAGAGAGGTGGTTATCAATTTATCAAAATTGTCATTTGGTTGACTACATTGATCAGATAGCCAGGCAAATAAATTTCTTCCTTTAGATATTTAAATAAAAGCATCCTCATTTTAATTGGATATAAGCCAAAAAGAAAGAGAAGATCATTTTTTGAATTAATATTTAGGTTGTTTATGATGTTGATGATACATAGGCCACACACAATCTTAAATATGAACAAAGATAAAAGTATGCCATCTTATTGTCAAGAATATTTCTAGCTTTGAACAGCCTATAATTTCTAGAGTTTTCCTAAATTATAGAAGTTTATGAGCTACGAGAGACCTTCTTTTTAACTTGTAACAATTACCTTGGCATTAAAAATTGTTAGATGCTTTGTGTCTCCTTTTCATATTAAGTATTTTAAAAATCCTAATTCATGAAAGATGGAATGGTACAAACAGAATATTTAACCAAAATATGGAAAACTGACAAAGGAACATATATTTACCTATTAATTTGACTAAATTTTATACAGTACAGGATTACAAATATTAATTTTTAAATTAGAAGATAAAATATAAGAATGCATTAGTGAAGTTAAATGTTGCTTTGTGAAAGTTTTCTTATAGTTTATCAGGATCTAGGGAAAATATAGAAATGTATTTACTGGGTCATGATGTGAAATATATTTCTTGCTGAGAGTCACAGTCAAAGTTTAAGAGTCAATTTAATTATGTTACAGTGTAACGTACTCTGAAGATGCTGGTTTCTAGGCTTGTTGTACATAAAATTCTATAATGAGATGGGAAAATAACCAAATCAGCCTCTTATATTAGACATTTGTAAACAATGAGACAACACCTCATCAGATTTTTTATTGAAGTGTTAATAGCCTTTGGCAGAAAAAAGATACTATACTAAGCAGAAAAATATGATAGAGTTTTGAAGTGTATAATTTATTTTGTTACTCATATGCTATCATTCTTTTATGTGATGTTTTGACAAATGAGAAAAAATAATTTAGAAAAATTCTGCAGATAATATGACTCACACCTTTCATCAATTTCTCCAAGCATCTGCTACTTAAGAGCCGTACGGATAAACAGAAGTCACCGGTTCCCGTTGCCATCACAAGCATTGGAGGAACTTCAAATCCATGAAAATGTTATTTAAATGCCCTACATAGATTAGAAACCTCAGCTCATGTCAGAAGAATATCCAGTGTTGCATGATGTGATCTACCATACTTGAAAATTTAACTAGTCACTGAAAGTTAATTGGAATTTATCTGCATCCATTTAAAAGACACATTAATTAGAGTGATGAATGATAAATTATAATTCAGATGTTGAATCCAATTATGGAGGATCTATAGTTATTGAAATAATGATCTGAAACATACACAGAGACACACTACATATATCATTATAAAATTTACAGGGCTATATTAATTATTTCTATGTGGATATTGATATTTAGATACCAACAGATATAGCGAACCATGGCAAACCTTTTGTTTATATTTTCTAAATTTAGATACTACCCTAGCTACTCCAATCCTTACCCAGGGTATACATCTTTGACTCAATTTTGCCTATGAGAAAATTAAGCAGAAGATGTTACAAATTATTAATATAATTAAGAACGAAAAAAATGTTTGGAGCTGGAATGAGACTCAACATCTAAAATTGAGTTTCTGAAATAAATTACTTGATAAAAAAATCAGAACTTATGAATGATATGGGAAAATACTGTTTTTTCTAAGTTACTGTAAAATAGCTTTTTGTTTTGAAAGCCCAAGTAAAACTGATCTGATCAAAAGTCAAGTGATGAGAGAAATTTGGACAGATGAATAGATGGATGTAGTTATGCATTAATAATAGCCTTCTTTTTCTATTAGGTAACACACATAATTAATAATAATAATGACAGAATACATTCCTAAAGCACATTCAACATAACCACAAATGCACTCACTATTGATCTAAAGTAATTGTGATGAACTTAATTACATTCTAGATTTAAAAGACTTGCTAACAAATTTAATCACTTGAAAAGGATTCTAAACCCCTTTGGAGAATTTCAACTTCCTTTCACTTAAGAGACTTCAGTGCAAAGCACAGAAAATGAAATGTTAAACCAAGATATAGTATATAGACATAGAAAAGGCAGGAGGAGTACCAAATGTGATGTTCATAATAAGGTAACAGGAATGTGCTGTATGCCATTAAGAAATAAACATTTGAAACATAACTTAATCCATGTTTTAAATGAATCCTAGGTAAAGGGGAAATTATGATGATGAATGGTTATTTTAAGAATATTACCAAGGTTTAATAGTTACTATCGATGTATATATTCAGACATATATATGTGTAAAAAAAGTCAGAACTTACTTGTGTGTGTGCATATATATACACATACACGCACAAACACACATAAGTTCTGACATTTTACACACACACACACACACACACCTGCATTCATCCAAATAATTGCGTGCCATTACTGTAGAAACTTTAGTTGACTCAAAATGATTCTGACGCAGACTTTTACCTACTGCCCATGTCAACCATCAGTTTGAAGCAAAATTCACTCACAATAATATTTCTTGGGTTTTCTCTCTACTTTCTTGTTTCCAATATCACTTTCCCAATTCCAACTTGCTTTATCTCCATCTTAGTCTAGCTCAATCTACTTCTGTCTCAAGTTTTTCTCTTCCCTACTCCCTATGAGAACTTAGACAATTAGTACCTAGATTTAAGCCATAACTAAGGCATTGTCTTCATAAGACCCTTCAGTGGCCTTTCCAGTTAAGCACAACCCCTTCTCGCTAATAATATGTTCAACTTGCCCTTCACCTTCACATCCTAATGGTCAGCTCATATTCTAAACTTCCATCAGTATAGAATGTTTACAATTCATTTAAACATATTTAAATTTGTTGCAAGTTGTGTGTTTTTGCCCAGACTGCATGTTCTTATATTGGAAGGTCCTTAGTTTGTCAAAATCAAATCTGTTTTTAAAATCTCAAATACAATTTGCTTTATGAAGTTTCTTTCTGAATCCTTTATTGGAATATTAGCTTTTTTTTTTTCTCTAAATCTCACAGCCTCTTATTTTTACTTCTTTTAAGGTACTTACTTAGTTTTTCAATACTGAAGATTCATCATACAATGTATTTAAATGATGAACATTCACTTAAACATATCAGACGTTAACAACAGGAATGAGGGTTTTGTGGCTTTTTTCAGTTCAATTTTTATTTTGTGTTTCGTCTTGTTGTTTGTTTCTTTTTGGGATAAAAAGACTCTGTAAACAAGCCAACAACCTCATCTGGGATTCACCCAAAGGAACAGTATTATGCCCAAAAGAAAATGGCCTACAATGAACTAAGAGACAGTGTAACACACACAAAGCCATGTATACAGAAACTCATGGGAAATTTACAAAATTTTAAAAGATGCTTTTTTATGATATATATTTTTATGATATATAATTTTTACATGAATCACTAATCTTGGAACATAACTCTGGATGAGGGTTTCTTTTATACATTAATGACCAGTATAATCATAAAGGTAGACTATGAATATTATTAATCTTGAATACCACAGTGTCCTTAGTAGCACTGTGGACACACTTGGCACTTATCTATTTTTGTTACTTGAAATAAAAAGCAATAAGGCTGTCTAAAAAGCTATAAAACCAAACAGCAAATTGGAAAACAACCACAGAAATAACATTAATTTTTTAAAAAAGTAAAAATAGGTTATTTTAGAGCTTGATTATAAAACTTACAGGTCTTTGAAAAGCTTATATAGTTTAAAGAGCTCTTCACCGCTTCCTTACTTTATCTTCTAAATGGAAAATTCCTTAAGGACAGAAATGATATTATTTATTTTGGTATTCATTGAATACAATTCAGTGTTTAGTACATCTCCCATCTAATCTTTCAAAGAATAACTCAGCTATCTCTATGGTATGCTTTCAAAATAATCTCAACAATTGAGATTTTAGCAGAAAATTGCAGAAATAATTGACTAATGAAATTATATTTCTTTACAACCTAAGCCTACTACCGAAGTCTGATACATGTGCAAACAGTGAGTTAAATATAAATATGGTTGATTGATGGAAATATAGATGAAATGAGACTCTGTGCCATACAGGAGTGTACAGAACCCGCTCCATGACACAATTTCTTTTAAGTAGGAACAACACCACAAAGAAGGTGAAAAGCAGTGGCAAATCCAGAAGTAGAAACTCAGCTAAAAGACTGCTGATCAGACAACATCAAATATGATAGCCACACCAGAAATAGCCCTTCTGACTGTGGCCCTCTCAAATACAAAGGGAAGCCGAGTCTATAAAAAAATTGACTTGCTTTTATTTTGCTCAATTCCCCCCCTTTAACTCTCCTGTCAAGTGCTCTAATTTTGGAAAGTCGCTATTTCAGATCAACTCCACAGAGGGCTGCATTTTATCTCGTTGCAATCAGCAACTCAAGCAGTCATATCACTTTTGTTCATAGCTACTGTGTTACTGCCAAATTGGTCTGGGAAATTGAAAAACAGCATTAGAGGTAGTGCTCATGAAAAAAAAATTCTATTTCTCCATTTGGCTTTTTTTATTTCCCTCTTCAACATTTTGATTATCTATCTCATTTCAGATCTATAGCTTCTTTTGCTTCAGAAAGGGATTTTCCTACTGGTTACCTTGATAAGGCAGATTTTAGGATGTCCAGATCCAAAAGCTCCCTTCTGTGTAATGAAATCTAACCCCCGGCCACTGCAGGAAGTGTGAAACTTGAACATTAAATTTTATTTAAAAGTAATTATCATTTAAAACTTCAGTTTAGGGTAACCATGGCTGGAACTTGCAACTATTACTATCAGAATGCATGGATCGATTGAAGTTTTTTAATACTGTATTTGAACCTCCTATTTTTCACTATGTACAATTTGATCCAGAGAAAAATGTTACAATGATATAAAGGGCATAAAGGTGAACTACATTATGTCTCCATGTCAGATCTGTGCCTCATTTAAAGAAACAAGACTATCAAAAATACTCGAATAGCAATTTAATTTTTTCTTGTTTGCTCAAAAACAACTAAGAAAAATTCAATTTATAAAACAAAGGTAACCCTCTTGAAACCTCACCTTTTAATCTCCCTTTAACCCATATGCCTACACATGTCCCCACACTGTCTCTGTTCTATCTAAGCTTTTCCTTTCTCACTGGGGCCACTTGGGTGATGGTATTTTCTGCCTCGGCTCACTCCCCGCCCGCTCCACACACCCCCACACCTTTCACTGTATTTATTATTGCTTCTTAGTGGCAGTTTTCTCATTCAAATGTAAATCAATCTCCCTTTTCTATCATCTCTAATTTCCTACAGCATTCAGTATGCTCATCAACATCACAAATAAGTGAAAGCGAGTAGGTAGAAGACAGAGGTGGTGAAAAAGGTATAAATAGTGATCAATTCCCTTTCTAACCACAATACTCCTCCTACCTCCATTTAACTGCTTTGGTTAGAGCAGTATTACTTGTGCCTTGAAATCACCTGGAGAACTTTTTTTAAAAAAATACAATACACAAGTCCCACTCCAGACCAATCATGCCTGTCTCTGGAGTGGGAACCAGACAATTTTGAAAACCTTCCCAAGTGAATCTAATACACAATACATAAAGCTGAGAAACGCTGGTCAGAGATTTATTGCATTCCATGAAGTAGAGCACAACACACTTTTTCTAAAGGATTCGGTCCGAGGGTAATGGTGGTGGTAGTACTGGCAAGAGGAGGGGATGGTGAGTTGTGAGTGATGATGCAGGTGAGTCTCTGTTGGCATCAGGGTTTAAAGTGAATGGGTGAGCTAGAAGCTGTAGTCTGAATGAACTGCAAACGTAACCACCATTAGATTCAGAGCCAACCCTCATGTTTCTGACTTTGCTGAGCAGGAAAAGTCAACGAACGCTACCTACCACAGCACCTAATAGCAGGGTGTCTGCCCATAAAATAAGAAAAATTTCTTTATTCATTGGATTCTTTTCCTCATGGATTCAGGGTGCAACTAGATGGTCCTTTACAAACACAGAACTATGTCCACCCCTGTTTTGTACCTGTGCCTACAAAATTCTGAGACACAGGAGTCCAGGCAGTCACACCAGTCCCTCTTGTGTTCAGTGCTGTCACAAGGAAGTGGTTTAGTTGGCATCCTAACAGAATCTGGGGTCAGCTGCTGGCATCTCCTGATTAGGATTGAGGCGTCCACATATCCACATTAATCAGGATCTGTTTTGTAAGTAACCCAAGATTAAGAGACAAGCACACCTATATCTATACAGGCACTTGGAGTCTCTCCTCCTTCCTTAAATATGAGCTCTGTAATTTAGTCTTAGTTTTATTTCCAAAGTACTACAATGGTGTCCCCATTTTCTGGCTCAACACTGATCAGCTTCACAATACTGCAAACTCAGGAAGACTTTAAAATAGATCCTAAAGATATAGTTTCTGTCTGTCTGTCAGTATCTATCTATCTATCTATCTATCTATCTATCTATCTATCTATCTATCTTAATAACAGCACATGAAATGCTTCTAGCCACATCAGATGTTTCTACAAACTGTGCTACATCTTCTCCTGGCAGATTGCCACTGCTGAAATCTCTCCATGTTGTACCTGTAAGTACCATATCTTGTTGATGTGCAATTATGGATTCAACATATGAATGCAGACAAATCACTTGCCGCCTACAGTTTCTAGGCCAGTGAAGCATGTTGTAATAGAAACAAAAATCAAGTGACTTTTGGACCACAAACAATACTAATGTTAACCGTAGGCCTTCACCTTGATGTATTTTTCTACCTTTTAATATTTGCCACTTCTAGACTATATTAGTAGCGTGATTTAACCTGTATTTTAGCATTCCTTCCTTCCTTTTTTCCTTCCTTCCTTCCTTTCTTTCTTCCTTCCTCCCTTCCTTCCTTCCTTCCTCCCTTCCTTCCTTCCTCCCTTCCTTCCTTCCTTCCTTCCCCTTCCTTCCTGACACATTCCCACTCTGTCACCCAGGCTGGAGGGCAATAAAGCAATCTCGTCTCACTGCAAACTCTGCCTCCCAGATTTAAGCCATTCTTGTGCCTCAACCTCTAATTTTTGTATTTTTAGTACAGACAGGGTTTCACCATGTTGGCCAGGCTGGTTTTGAACTAATGATCTCATGTGATCCGCCCACTCGGCTTCCCAAAGTGCTGGGATTATAGGCGTGAGCCACTGCGCCCGGCCTTAGCACTATTTTCTTAAGCCTCCACAAGAAACTGCACCCAGATTTCTCAAGATTCTAATAGCAAATACCTGGTGTCAGCAGTTCTCAGAGTAACAGCCAAATTCCCAGGGAAATCTCTGTCACTGGAGCAGAGCAAATGACTTGAATTAGCCTAAACATAGCTACCATGCCCTCTATCCTCCACCAAGAGCTCCAATTTAACAATGTCTGTGTCCGTGAAAGTTGAATTAGAAACAACTTTCTTTTATTATTATTATTATTATTATTATTATTATTATACTTTAGGTTTTAGGGTACATGTGCACAATGGGCAGGTTTGTTACACATGTATCCGTGTGCCATGTTGGTGTGCTGCACCCATTAACTCGTCATTTAGCATTAGGTATATCTCCTAATGCTGTCCCTCCCCACTCCCCCCACCCCACAACAGTCCCCGGAGTGTGATGTTCCCCTTCCTGTGTCCTTGTGTTCTCACTGTTCAATTCCCACCTATGAGTGAGAACATGCAGTGTTTGGTTTGTTGTCCTTGCGATAGTTTACTGAGAATGATGGTTTCCAGTTTCATCCATGTCCTTACAAAGGACATGAACTCATCATTTTTTATGGCTGCATAGTATTCTATGGTGTATATGTGCCACATTTTCTTAATCCAGTCTATCATTGTTGGACATTTGGGTTGGTTCCAAGTCTTTGCTATTGTGAATAGTGCCGCAATAAACATACGTGTGCATGTGTCTTTATAGCAGCATGATTTATAGTCCTTTGGGTATATACCCAGTAATGGGATGGCTGGGTCAAATGGTATTTCTAGTTCTAGATCCCTGAGGAATCGCCACACTGACTTCCATAATGGTTGAACTAGCTTACAGTCCCACCAACAGTGTAAAAGTGTTCCTATTTCTCCACATCCTCTCCAGCACCTGTTGTTTCCTGACTTTTTAATGATGGCCATTCTAACTGGTGTGAGATGGTATCTCATTGTGGTTTTGATTTGCATTTCTCTGATGGCCAGTGGCGATGAGCATTTTTTCATGTGTTTTTTGGCTGCATAAATGTCTTTTTTTGAGAAGTGTCTGTTCATATCCTTCGCCCACTTTTTGATGGGGTTGTTTGTTTTTCTCTTGTAAATTTGTTTGAGTTCCTTGTAGATTCTGGATATTAGCCCTTTGTCAGATGAGTAGGTTGCAAAAATTTTCTCCCATTCTGTAGGTTGCCTGTTCACTCTGATGCAAACCGTCTCTCAGACCACAGTGCAATCAAACTAGAACTCAGGATTAAGAAACTCACTCAAAACCGCTCAACTACATGGAAACTGAACAACCTGCTCCTGAATGACTACTGGGTACATAACGAAATGAAGGCAGAAATAAAGATGTTCTTTGAAACCAACGAGAACAAAGACACAACATACTAGAATCTCTGGGACACATTCAAAGCAGTGTGTAGAGGGAAATTTATAGCACTAAATAAATGCCCACGAGAGAAAGCAGGAAAGATCCAAAATTGACACCCTAACATCACAATTAAAAGAACTAGAAAAGCAAGAGCAAACACATTCAAAAGCTAGCAGAAGACAAGAAATAACTAAAATCAGAGCAGAACTGAAGGAAATAGAAACACAAAAAACCCTTCAAAAAATTAATGAATCCAGGAGCTGGTTTTTTGAAAAGATCAACAAAATTGATAGACTGCTAGCAAGACTAATAAAGAAGAAAAGAGAGAAGAATCAAATAGATGCAATAAAAAATGAAAAAGGGGATATCACCACCGATCCCACAGAAATACAATCTACCATCAGAGGATACTACAAACACCTCTACGCAAATAAACTAGAAAATCTAGAAGAAATGGATAAATTCCTTGACAAATACACCCTCCCAAGACTAAACCAGGAAGAAGTTGAATCTCTGAATAGACCAATAACAGACTCTGAAATTGTGGCAATAATCAATAGCTTACCAACCAAAAAGAGTCCAGGACCTGATGGATTCACAGCCGAATTCTACCAGAGGTACAAGGAGGAACTGGTACCATTCCTTCTGAAACTATTCCAATCAATAGAAAAAGAGGGAATCCTCCCTAACTCATTTTATGAGGCCAGCATCATCCTGATACCAAAGCCTGGCAGAGATACAACCAAAAAAGAGAATTTCAGACCAATATCCTTGATGAACATTGATGCAAAAATCCTCAATAAAATACTGGCAAACCGAATCCAGCAGCACATCAAAAAGCTTATACACCATCACCAAGTGGGCTTCATCCCTGGGATGCAAGGCTGGTTCAACATGAGCAAATTGATAAATGTAATCCAGCATATAAACAGAACCAAAGATAAAAAACACATGATTATCTCAATAGATGCAGAAAAGGCCTTTGACAAAATTCAACAACGCTTCATGCTAAAAACTCTCGATAAATTAGGTATCGATGGGATGTATCTCAAAATAATAAGAGCTATCTATGACAAACCCACAGCCAATATCATACTGAATGGGCAAAAACTGGAAGCATTCCCTTTGAAAACTGGCACAAGACAGGGATGCCCTCTCTCACCACTCCTATTCAACATAGTGCTGGAAGTTCTGGCCAGGGCAATCAGGCAGGAGAAGGAAATAAAGGGTATTCAGTTAGGAAAAGAGGAAGTCAAATCGTCCCTGTTTGCAAATGACATGATTGTATATCTAGAAAACCCCATCGTCTCAGCCCAAAATCTCCTTAAGCTGATAAGCAACTTCAGCAAAGTCTCAGGATACAAAATCAATGTACAAAAATCACAAGCATTCTTGTATACCAATCACAGACAAACAGAGAGCCAAATCATGAGTGAACTCCCATTCACAATTGCTTCAAAGAGAATAAAATACCTAGGAATCCAACTTACAAGGGATGTGAAGGACCTCTTCAAGGAGAACTACAAACCACTGCTCAATGAAATAAAAGAGGATACAAACAAATGGAAGAACATTCCATGCTCATGGGTTGGAAGAATCAATATCGTGAAAATGGCCATACTGCCCAAGGTAATTTATAGATTCAATGCCATCCCCATCAAGCTACCAATGACTTTCTTCACAGAATTGGAAAAAACTACTTTAAAGTTCATATGGAACCAAAAAAGAGCCCACATCGCCAAGTCAATCCTAAGCCAAAAGAACAAAGCTGGAGGCATCACGCTACCTGACTTCAAACTGTACTACAAGGCTACAGTAACCAAAACAGCATGGTACTGGTACCACAACAGAGACATAGATCAAGGGAACAGAACAGAGCCCTCAGAAATAATGCCACATATCTACAACTATCTGATCTTTGACAAACCTGACAAAAACAAGCAATGGGGAAGGGATTCCCTATTTAATAAATGGTGCTGGGAAAACTGGCTAGCCATATGTAGAAAGCTGCAACTGGATCCCTTCCTTACACCTTATACAAAAATTAATTCAAGATGGATTAAAGACTTACATCTTAGACCTAAAACCATAAAAACCCTAGAAGAAAACCTAGGCAATACCATTCAGGACATAGGCGTGGGCAAGGACTTCATGTCTAAAGCACCAAAAGCAATGGCAACAGAAGCCAAAATTGACAAATGGGATCTAATTAAACTAAAGAGCCTCTGCACAGCAAAAGAAACTATCATCAGAGTGAACAGGAAACAACTTTCTAGTTTTCAATTTCGTAAGGAACCCTATTAGGTCTCTGAATAGTCTTCAGTGCTTCTCTCTGCAGTAGTATTCTGAGAAACATAAACATTTTGTAGGGTAAATCTTTATTCTTTGCACCACAAATCTGGTGAGGTTGTAACCATAATGAAAATATGTTTGTGGGGTATTGATTTTTGTCTGAAGTACAGCTGAGTACTGAAACTTAACGGCTGGCTCTCAAAATGTAATCCACGTATAGTTAATTAGCCAAAGATCCTCACGGTCCTATGTTGGCTCAACTCAAACAGGCAAAGATATTTAGAAAGTAATTTAAACAATATTTAGAAAGTAATTTAAACATTCCAGGCCGAGCGCGGTGGCTCACACTTGTAATCCCAGCACTTTGGGAGGCCGACGCGGGCGGATCACGAGGTCAGGAGATCGAGACCACAGTGAAACCCCGTCTCTACTAAAAATACAAAAAAAATTAGCCGGGCGTGGTGGCGGGCGCCTGTAGTCCCAGCTACTCGGAGAGGCTGAGGCAGGAGAATGGTGTGAACCTGGGAGGCGGAGCTTGCAGTGAGCCGAGACTGCGCCACTGCACTCCAGCCTGGGCGACAGAGCGAGACTCCGTCTCAAAAAAAAAAAAAAAAAAAAAAAAACATTCCATAATCCTCTCAAAATATTATAAAGAGGGATCCTATTCACTATGTATTGCTTAGTTCCTGAAATCTGTTTCTTCATCTCTTTTAAAGCAGCTGTTCTCAAAATATATCTCTTTCACTCTAAACTCCCTAAAAAATCCTTCTTCAGACAATCCTTTGGGCTCTGTACCTGTTCGGTTCTCCTCTGCTTGCTAGGATACACTGCTTTCTCCTAATATCCCCAAGTTCAAAGGAATAATGGGCAGGGCCTAAACCTGTAATATTCCCACATTAACTGTTTTTACTTTAAAAGATAATTTTTGCATCCAATCTACAGGTGACAACATAAACAATTAGAGATTAACATGAGGTTGGACAGTCCTCATAACTAACTGGTTGATGTTAATCTTACCTGTTTTTGTGTAGATAAAATGCCAGTAAATGTTTCTTGAGAAACTTGTAGGTAACAAGTATTGAATACAGATTATCGCATTGATTTTAACATATTTTGAAATGCATTGTTAAATTGAGATTTACCTAATTGTGTCACATATTCCAGAAAAGTAATGTTTCTTTTCCTCATAAAAGACACAAAATAAACTAGACTGAATGTGATGGCTTATGATTGGCCTGAATTAAAGTTAAGTATAGCTGTGTCACTCTTAGATTCCTGGAAGCAACATCAGTATCTGACTCAAGCAAGTAAATTAAATGAATACAATCCAAGGATATTATTTACACCTTTCACATTGGAAGGCAAGAAATGAACAAGTGGTCTCCTATAGGTGCCAATCATTTCATAGAAAAGCTGTGTCGATAATTTTTTTTAAATTATAAGAGTAACAGTAGGCTCAGTTGAATATGTATGTGTGTATGCATGTGTTTGTGTAAAAGGTTAAGTAGTTACTAATCCTTCAGTGCATCCTACGTTCTACATGAAAAGTGCTTGTTCTCCTTGGAGATTTATGTTCCTGAAGCAGTTCATATTTCCATAATACAGCATGCCCATCTCTTGTATTAGGGGATATAGATAATAGGGAATTTTTCTGTCTCAAAAAGTTGTAGTGGGATCATTCAGAATTCAGCACATTTATATCTTTTACAGGACTGATATATTTAGTAGCTAATATATAAATGTTACAATATCATAAGTGATCAGCAGGTAATGCATTCTACTTTAAAAGTTCATATTTGAGGCTTTTAAGTAAAATACTGTGAATCAACACCTTACCATGTTATTACTTTAAGTCTGTAATTGTGTATATCATAGTTACTTAAAAAGATAGATCTTTCATCAGGTACTCTTCAGGTAAGTTGCTTCTCTCAAAACTCATTTAGAAGAGCAATCATATAACATATTCTGAAGAAAACTTCCCGAGGATACTACTATAATTAAAAATATTTTCTTTAGGAAAAGGCCTAACATTGAAGTTCTGATGAGCAATTGTCATAGATTCTAAGACCCAGTTTTGTAAGGAGATTGCCTTAGGAGTCTGGCTAGATTCCAAGGATGCAATTGCATTAAATCTTCCTAATTCTTCACAGAAGATTCAAATGAATACAGTTTTGTACCCTGTACTTAGGTATGAAAGGCTACCCAAAACAAAACAAACAACTAAGAAACAACTTCCGTGTATGAAATGTATATCGATGGATGGTCGATAGATGGTTCATGGAAATGTCATTTTTTATAACAGGGAACACCGTTTACTAAAGCAGCAAATCTTTTTTTTTTTTTTTTTTTTTTTTTTCAGACGGAGTCTCGCTCTGTCGCCCAGGCTGGAGTGCAGTGGCCTGATCTCGGCTCACTGCAAGCTCCGCCTCCCGGGTTCACATCATTCTCCTGTCTCAGCCTGTCCTAGTAGCTGGGACTACAGGTGCCCATGCCCGGCTAATTTTTTTGTATTTTTTGTATTTTTAGTAGAGACGGGGTTTCACCGTGGTCTCTATCTCCTGACCTTGTGATCCACCCGCCTCTGCCTCCCAAAGTGCTGGGATTACAAGCGTGAGCCACCGCGCCCATCCGAAAGCAGCAAATCTTTATATAATGAAACTATTATACAAATTTTATATAAATTATACAAAATGGTTGGTCAGATAAGACAGATAATCTAATATCAAAACTTGTGAAATATTATGTCATGTTATAACAAAGCGTTCTCTAATTGGGTCTCCTCATGAAGCAAGCTCTGTGTACAAAGGATATAATTTAAGATAAACACGGTAAAATAAGGGATTAAAAATACTACTATTGATAGAGGCAGGAGGCAGACAAATCCTAGGCAGAGAGGGGCAGGTCTCCAGTGAAACTCAACCTCCAAGCCAAATACAGTTTAAAGCCTGAAAACCAAGCTACAACTCACATCCACGGACTGGCTTAAGAACCTGTCTTCCCATTTGGTACACTTTCTTCTGATCAATCCTCAGCCTTCACCTATTTCACAAATACCTACCTTTCCCTAACTGGTGTTTTAAACTGTCATGCCCACCTTTGAATGGTGCCTTCGTTTTAGCCTTTTTTGCATACTCAAAAACCAATCAGCACACACTCCCCTATTCTGAGCCCACAAAATCCCTGGGCTCAGCCACACTGAGAGAGAATCCACCTGATTTCAGGTGGGGGATCACACCTGCATCTGTTCTCCACTGAAAGCTGTTCTGTCACTCAGTAAAATTCTTCCCCATCCTCCTCAGTCTTCAATTGTCAGCCTATCCTCGTTCTTCTTGGATGCGAGAGAAGAACTTGGGAACCCTGGAACACGGGTACAAGCTATAACACAGGTGGGCTGGGGTGCACCCAGCCCAGTTGTGACCTGAGCTGTTGCAAAGCCAGGCACAGCCCAGGTGGGCAGAGTGGGCGGGTAGTCTCTTGCGGCATGTAAGGTGGCCCGGGTGGGAACGTTGCCAGCCAGAGGTTCTTGGCTGAAGAACCAAGATTTTTCTTGGTTCAGCCAAGAAAAATCCTGTGTCACTATGGAGCACACTGGATTTGCTACATATATTTGTGCAAATTGGCAAACAAAAGAGTACTGTGGCCCACAAGCAAATCCAGCCTGCAGCCTGTTTTGTATGACACTTGAGATAACAATGGTTTTGCATTTTTAAAGGGTGTAAAAAACAAAAGGAAGAAAACAAAGAAGAATATTGACTGGAGACATGTGTGGCCCACAAATCCTAAAATATTTATTCTCCAGCTTTGTAAAAAAAAAAAAAAAAAAATGCTGACACCTAATTTAAGTTTTTGTTTTATTTTTATTTTTATTGAAAAAGGTCCTATTTGAGTGGATTCATCATGGTTAATATGGGGCAGAATTACATAAGTCCTGTTTGAATCTCCTCTATATTCTTAGGTTTATGGGATCATTAAAGGGTTGATACCTCTTTAGCTAAGTCAGGTAAGACCACCTGGAACTCCAGGCCTCAAGCCAGGTCCCTTTAAGCAGTATGGCCTAGAGTTGGGCTGGAACTGACAGCCTAATATTCAGCCCATTCCATGATCCACTGGGCTCTGCCACCATAAACACACAGGTAAAGGCCAAGCACATTTTCTGCTGCTGTTACTGCTAAATAGGAAAATACGCTTTCCATATGCCAAGAAAGACTTTGGAAGGGTCACCTCAGCCACAAAGTTAAAAGTGTTATATTTTTTTCCTTGAGTATCAAACAGGATTATGGCCTGTCCTTTCTAGCCTCACAGTCAATGTCAAAAGATTGTCTGTTACATATGTTTTTCTTTCCCTCTTTCTCTCCTTTAAGCCATGCTATCATTCAGCTGCTTTCATTTTTATTATAAAAATAAAGTCCAATTAAGTATGATAAAAGGCAAAAGAAAAAAAAAACATTGAGCCTAAATAAATAACCTTCAGGCCTGATATTACTTAATCAAAAGTCTATCAATGGCTCTTTGCACATGTTTGAAGCAATTTATGCCTTTCATACACGTCCATGCTAGAGAAGGGATGCTTTTTTCATCTCAGCTCTTTTAAGCACACCATGATGCTCTTCCATGGGAAATAAAATTGACCACATTATTTCTAACTTCAAGAACCCCGAGCAACATCAAGAATCATAGAAAGGTCATATGAATTTTCAACAAATATTGATAGATGTTGTGTTATTATTTATCAGATTGGACACTGAAAATAATTTATGGGGCCAAATTAAGTTAACAGGTAAAAATATATGCAAGTAATAATATTTATTTAAGTTTTATATTAATGTTTGCAAAGCTTTGTTGGGATAGTAAAATATTTAATATAAAACAGTAAGCTAAAAACCAGTGTTTAAAAGTTGCATGTCAACTATGCAATGAAAAATAGCATGGAAACTAAAGTGGAAAAAAATGTTATGGATTTAATTGTATTCCCCCAAAATTCCTGTGTTGAAGTCCTAAACCCAGTACCTTAGTATGTGACTGTGCTTAGAGATAAGGTCTTTAAAACTGTGATTAAGTCTAAATGAGGCCCTTAGCATGGGCCTTAATACGATCTGACTGGTGTCCTTATAAGAAAAGCAAATTTGAGCAAAGAGACATCAAGGGTATGCAAACAGGAAGGACCCTGTGAAGACACAGCAAGTAGCCAGCTGAATACAAGCCAAGGAGAGAGGTGTCAGGTGAAACCAACCCTGCCAACACCTTGATCTTGGACTTCTATCCCCCAGAACTGTGAGCAAATAAACTTCTGTTGTTTAAGCCACCCAGTCTCTGGTATTCTATTATGGCAGTCCTAGCAAACTATACGAGGAATATATTAAAAATACAGTATTGCCATTATTACATTTTATTGGCGAGATTGTCTGAGTTTTATGCCTTTACAGTTACTCTATATAACGCATTACTTTCCCTTATCCCTTTTGTCCCTCCCTCCCTTCCTTTCTTGTTTTTCTTCCAACAAATATGTTTCGAGTACCTTCTGTGTGGCCAGCTTTTTGAATACCTAAGCACTAGGTATTCAGTGGAAAGCATGAATTTGATTCATACCCTTACAAAATTTAATATAGTGAATTTTAACTACACATTACTTTGACAAAAAAAAAAAGATTAATAGAAAATCGTTCTCAACATTTCTCAAAACACAGACACGAGCGAGTGCATACCCACCTCTGGATTAGAAGTGATACAAAAACATGTTGCAAATTACTCCTACTACAACAAACAACAGCCAATGCCTTTCACTTTGGTAAAAGCTATTTGTGTCAAAGTCATCTCTAACCAAAGCCAATCGTCTCAGGCTGCTTCCTGACACATCCTTAAGCTTCCAGTAACCTAACAATAATTAAAGAGAAGCTACCGATCTCTAGTAGATAGTAGCTATGCACTATCTCTAGAGATGCATTCCTATTTTCTTAGTGATCAGTCTCCACCCTACCCCATCCCCTCATCTTATTTTCACTGTAAGTTGATTCTCCCATCCCTCTAAAACATTTGCACTGGCGTCAACATATTGCCCCAAAGTTGCAGTTAAGAAGAGACAAAGTGATCAATTAAAAATAAATTGTTTAGGCCCAGCATGGTGGCTCACACCTGTAATTCCAGCACTTTGGGAGTCTGAGGCAGGAGGATTGATTGTTTGAGTTCAGGAGTTCGAGATCAGCCTGGACAACATAGTGAGACCTCATCTCTACTAAAAATAAAAAATACATAGTTGGGCGTGGTTGCACATCTGTAGTCCCAGCTACACAGGAGGCTGAGGAGAGGGGATCGCTTGAGCTTGGGAGATCAAGGATGCAGTGAACTGTAATCATGCCACTGCCCTTCAGCCTGGGTGCCAGAATGAGATACTGTCTTAAATAAATAAATAAATAAGAAATAGGCCTGGCGCAGTGGCTCACACCTGCAATCCCAGCACTTTGGGAGGCCAAGGTGGGTGGATCACCTGAGGTAGGGAGTTTGAGACCAGACTGACCAACATGGAGAAACCCTGTCTCTGCTACAAATACAAAATTAGCTGGGTGTGGTGGTGCATGCCTGTAATCCCAGCTACTTGTAAGGCTGAGGCAGGAGAATCGCTTGAACCCGGGAGGTGGAGGTTGCAGTGAGCCATGCTCATGCCATTTCACTCCAGCCTGGGCAATAAGAGCAAAACTCCGTCTCAAAAGAAAACAGAAAAGAAATAATTTGTTTAATAAAATTCAATGCCATATACTGCATGGTTTTTGGCAAATTTTCCCTAGAGAAGCATTTCAAAAACTAGAGCATATATGTCTGCTCCAAATAGCACAAAAGACACAATTGGTGGTAATGGGAGCAACGGTATACAAGGTCACATTAAATGAATAATTCATCTTCCAGAGCTTATCACATGAACAGCTTCTCCAATATCTGCTATGGTGAGTAGAGTATTGACAGATCCAGGTCACCATTGTCCAATGACACTAAGTTAAAACACTAAATACTGAGTATGTTCACAGGAATTTATGGGAAGTAACCCTCACACGAAGGCCAAATGTGGGCAAAATTGTAAAATAGGTGACTTCTTTTTTTTTAATTGTTACTCACTGGTGTTCCAGTTAATGTTTCACAATAAACTTTATGGAAAAAATATATAGGCACTTAATTTATTATAAATATTACTGATATAAAGGATATATGGCCCATTAACAAATAGTAATCCTATATACAGTACACTTTATTGTAAATTCCCTATAGTCAGTTGATTCACACAAAATGCTTCAGTTGATTTTGCCAAACTCATATTTGTAGCTAATTTATTTATGTAATTGATGAAGGCAGATAGGTTCAAAATAAACATTGGCTGATAATTTTGTTTATTTTACCAAAATGTAATAACGAATTTATTTTAGATTTCACCTGTCTGTCAATGACCTGAGAGATTTATTTGTGAAGTTGGACAGCACTTCTTTAATGCTGGAAAAATATTTTCTCAACTTTTTGTGCTATTCACAGTGTAGCACCTAGAGACATGATATCATTTTAAATTCAATATACATTTTTAACATTTTTTAAAATCCGCTAATATCTTAAGTCAACAATGGACCGTCAACAAAACAATAAATAAAACCCAGATTTATTATTTGCTAACTTTTATGGTATAAATGTTCCTAATATGGCCAAATTCAAGTTACCAACATAATTGGCATGAGATGTATAGGAGAACACTATTACATAGTGTTTCCACATATTACTCTCTACTTTTAAGAGAGTAATGCGAGGAGTGCTCTCCAAAGACAACATGGGGCATGGCCTCTAAAGAAAATAAGAATCCATCCCTAGACATAGTGTACTGTTGCTATCTACTAATTATCAGTAACTTTATTTTATTGCTAACATAATATTTTCATGTTAGTCATTCCCAATAATGTGCAATTACAACAGTCTTAAATAACTCCATCAGCAAAGATAATAAGTCAATGAAATAAAATAATTAGAAAGTAATGATCTTTAGTATTTGTTTTTAATATAATTTATTTAATTGTATGCTTATATTATTTCTTTTTAAATCATGACTGTATTTAACAATCAGCACTCACAATTTATAAAAATTTAACAATCGATTGTAATGAGTGGTTCAAAAACCAGCTCCGGCGCTGCAGTGCTTTTGTCAGCTAATGCTTTTTCTTTCAGACTCCTTTTTTCCTCTAATGATGATTTTCTTCCAGGTGCCCACACAACTCTGCCTTTCCCTTGAGCAATTCCCCTACGATGTCTTCTACCTAAATATTCCTCTCTGCCTGCTTTTATTAGTCTTTCCACAATCTAATCTTAATATTAGAAAGAATATGTTAAAGTAATTCACACTCAATGATATGTTCAAATATAGCTAATGTATGTCCTGTTCAATAACAGTACAGTACTAAAATGCCAAATAAATCAATATCTAACAGTGAAATTTTCATTTGTACACCAGAGATATTTTGGGACAGATCATTCAAATTGTATCATGTAGCTAATATGAAGGTATTTGTAATTATTCTGTTATTGGCTAATTAATGTAACTATTTGCAGCTCTCTCTTAACTTTGAAATTGACAATCCAAAAAAGTAATGAACCTCTTTTTCGATACAGTCTATCAAGAAACCCTATTTCCATAACTTTTTGCTCACTGTGATCTAGGCATTGTAAACTGTGTTTCCCTCAAAATACCATGCTTTTTTTAGCTGCCACATGTTTGCTCAAATTGCTCTCTCCACCTACAGCCCCCTTGCCACTCTCTGACCTCTTTCCCTGAGCTTAGCTTTAGATCTTTCTATGTCAGGTCAGTCAGTACTTTCCCTGAGAACCTCCCCTGCCCTTTCTAAATTGGCAGGCCCCTCATGGGTACCTCATTGCACCCTGTGCGTAACCTCGTGGTAACTTACTTGATTATAAATGCCTAGTCATTTCTACACCATTTGGCTGGAAATTCCACAAAGTCGGTCAGCAAGTCTGCCTTTTTCATCGTGATTTTCTGACATTCAGAATGATGACAGGTATGCTGTTGGCATTTGGCAAATGCTGGTTGAATGCAAAGCTGATGATTCAGAGAAGAAAAACCGGATCATTGAGATCAGGAACACGCTGCCTATTTAATTCACCCTCAGATTATAACTGTATTATTCTGAAGTTCTTTTAAAGATACATTATACTGGACTGAATTTGATTGGATGAGCAACTGGTTAGCAGTAAGCTGCAGCATTAGCACCAGCTTATTGGAACACCACCTCCTATATTCCTGAAAGCCCCCTGGGAGATGCAGAAAGTTATTTAAATGCCATGCCTAATTATACAAGTGAACAAGGAAGGATCTCTAGCTGCTAGAATCAATTGCAAATTTGCCTGTTTTATTCCATCAGCTTGAGAAATTCACACACTCCACATAGAATAGTGACAGAAATCTTTTAACTACGGTTTCCCATAGTTAAAGGAGCTACATCTCCTCTGTAGTAAGTGTGAGCCAAACGTGAAAGTAAACGAAAGCTTGACAAAACTTCCTGACTTTCCAACCCAATATACTTATTTTGCAGATGAGGAAAAGTTATGACACATTACATCATCTGTCAGACAAGCTGCTTAATTTGAGTCTCAATTCCAGTAATCATCACGAGAAAGGAGAAAAATGATGCTTTCGATCAAAGCAAGTCAAGAAAGGTTGTGTCCTCCTCCTCACATTTTTTTGGAGAGCAATCCTATTCAAATTTAATTTGAAGCCACTTGCTCTCTCCCTGACAGTATTGAAACCTAAGAAACAAGAGCACAGCCTTAAATGCTATTACTCTGCAGCTAGTACAAAAGGAAAGGGATTTGCATTAGAACAAGTGCTAAGAGTTGAGCTTCAGGCAAGGTAAGATCATTATTTATAACAAGCTGATCTGCTTCTATATGATTAAC